>NC_041346.1:30775289-30977622 GCF_004354835.1 Perca flavescens
AAAAGCGAGAAACACGACGAACGGACAGAGACGAAACCGACACAGATGCTGCAAGGAGGGCGACTTGTTTTGGTTTTTCAACAGTGACGTATTCTACGCGTGCTTCCGGTTTTGTTCCTCTTTCCTGTTCGTAAAAAACTTATTTTTTTTTCTACTATTAAAAATGTAACAAAATTGAAGAAGTGTAACACAAAAACGAAGCAAATTTAATTTAAAAATAACAAAAATTTGTATGTATGGATGACTTTTTTTTTATATGTTGAAGCTTCGTACCTCTTGCAAGGTTATACTGAACAGAAATGCAGTAGTGGCATGATACAAACATATTCCAATCAAATACCTTTTGATGTGATACTATAAGATAAAATGAGTCCTAAAAATATCGGTAGAAACTATGTGCAATCTCTAGTAAAAAATATATATCTAACAACACGTGTGAATATTTCATAATAAGTAGAAAATAATACTCCTTAACGATGGTTAATGTAACTTTTATAAATAAAGCGTAATAATGCGCTTTCATGTTCTTTGCCACCGACTTAGATTATTATTCTAAGTGTCTGAAAAGCGTGTGTGTGTGGGGGGGCCTTTAGATGTCGGTGCCCTCTGTGTCCCACACTTACATGTCTGATTTGAACGCACCATAAGTTGGAGAGTGTGCACGTTACTAAGGTTGCTCCCCTCCAACACACACACACACACACACACACACACACACACACACACACACACACACACACACACACACACACACACACACACACACACACACACACACACACACACGTATAAGTTGCACCCCCCTTCCACAATATACTTCCAATGTCCCTGTGAGTAATATATTTAAATGTGAACAAATGTCTTCTCATTTTGCATATTGATGAACATAGAACAAATATTTTGGTTGGTGGGCATGCCCCGCCTCCGTGTGGCCAGTTCAAATGTCAGCAGGTCTCCCATTGGGCGAGATGCGGCAGTAAAACAGTATGCACCGGTTTGTGGAAATGTCCGTGTTTCCATCAATCATAAATAAAAAAGTAGGCTTTTTGGAATCCGTGCTTTGGTGAGACGAATGGGAGATTATCTTCAATCAAAAGAATCAAAATCCTCCTCCAGAACAATCTGGGAAATTTGGTTGAAAGAAACCCATATTTCTGATATAAAAAACTTTAAAAACGGGTGAAATTTGACCCCGAAGACAACACAAGGTTTAAATCAAAAGATATGTTTAGAGATCAACGTCTAGACGGATCTGTAGATGTACGAGGGCAGTAACACAGTGATTTTAACTGGATAAGATGTCATATGACAGTACAGAATGAATGGAAATGGCTAGATAACGGTGTCACCGATTCAATCTCTCCCAGGCCTGTCTTCAACCTTTCAACCCATTACTCGCAGAAACGCGAGCAGAGCCTGAACCCAGCTGACTGTGGGTGGATGAAGTCATTTGTGCAGATGGTACGGCCCTGTTTGGATCACCTCGAGGTGAGGAATTATACCTTTCAACAGAGCAGCTCCATCTTTTTTAATGCCGTCCAAATGGGCCACATCGTGATTTTACCAACTGTTGCTTGTGCACCAGTGAAGATTCTTTTACCTCTTGTAAAATGTCCAATAAAAATGCTCTTAAGTTATAAATAGAAGTATTCTACAAACTGAAGTCCATGATAAATATCAGGACATTTTCTGTAGCAAAGAAAGGCCGCTTCGCTGTTTTTTTGGTTTCTGGTTTATTATAAGCACGGCGGCATTAAAAGAGGCTTTTGTTTATGAACTCTTTGGCCGGAGTAGTCTAGATAATAAAAACTATATTTAATCAGAAGACACAGAACTAATTAAATCAGTGGAATAAAACACAGTCAACCACTGGAGAAAATCGGCGTAAGCTTTAAGTCAGCGGGTTTAGACACGGGGCGGGGGGGAAAGGCCAACAAGTCCTGCAAAACCATACGACGATGTCATTCTTCAGTTTCCCCCCCTCTAATACGACCCACGGGAGCTGTTTTCCGTCTATATATATATATATATATATCTAAACCAGAGAAGGTACTGTATTGTCGCCCAAAAAATGAAACCCGGCAGCTGATTGGACAAACGCGTCACGTGGGTCTGGCTGCTCTCGGATGTTACAACCGGGCATTCATGGCGGCTCGTTCAGAATCCGATCTCATATTGTACTAAAATAGCTCACCTAAACATGTTTCTGAAAACATTCGAAGAGAGAAATAGGCCGACAAAGGTCAGTTTAAAAGATTTTGTCAGATTTTGAGGGACTCTAGTTACCCGCATCCCGCTCCCCGTTTCCGGGTTAGCTCTTCACCAATCGGATGGGTCATTGACTCCAGACTGCCCGCCTTCCGACTCAACAAGTCAGGTCGGCCGAAATGAAGGCCGACGGCTCCTCCGCGGAACACACCGAACAGACTCGAGTCACTGGACCTCGCCAGGCTGTCTCACGGCCGATTATTGGCCCCGGTGTGTCACGACCTTTAGACACCAAAACTACTTAGTTAAGTTTAAAAAAAGATGGTGGTTTGGGTTAAAAGTCTCGCATTTGCCAGACCTTCCTTCACAGTGCTGCGGAGGAGGGTCTTACGGTGGCCAAGACTGTTCAACACAAATACAAAACTCTGCGTTTGTGTTGTGACTTTTGCGTTTGTGTTGTGGCTTTTACATTTGTGTTGTAGCTTTTACATTTGTGTTGTAGCTTTTGCGTTTGTGTTGTAGCTTTTGCGTTTGTGTTGTGGCTTTTGCTTTGTGTTGTATCTTTTGTATTTGTGTTGAACCGTCTCTGCCACCGTAGGGTCTGGCTAATCCACACAGCATTCTGGGATGGGAGAAAAAACGTGCTCTGGTTTATTGGCATTTCTTTTAACCAATCGGAATCGTCTCGGGCGGCGCTAAGCTCCAGACGGAGCCACTGTGCCTCTGCTGAATATTCTCGGGAAGGAACTTCTTTTGGTGGAACATGTGTACGTTCAAAAGTAGGTTTAATCGTGCAACAGAAAACTCAGATTGGACAGATAGTCTAGCTAGCTGTCTGGATTTACCCTGCAGAGATCTGAGGAGCAGTTAACCATAGTAAGCATTACCTCAGATGCTGATGTTGAAAAGTTGCAGGATGTCCAGCTAACGGAAGTCTTAAAGTCTTCTGTCCACTCGGTTTATTCAATTAAAAATGATAAATGGTTACAAACAATTGAAAAGAATTAAAAATGATTGAACGAAAAAGCTGCTCAAGTCTGCTACGAGGCATAAAAAACTAAAATATGGACTGTCAGTCTAACAGTCTAACACAAAGTAACAATTCTCCAGCTTCTTAAAGGTCAATATATTCTAGGTTGGTAATAAATCATATAAAAATGTGGATTGTTAGTTTGAGTTATTCATTCATGAGCAATATAATTCAAACCTTACTGACTTTGTAAAAATCCCTGCTCCAAACTACAAAATCCACGTGGGTCCTTGGTCTGACACCTGTAATTATACTGCGCTGCCGCAGCTCAAGCTTCAACAGGAGAACAGCTTGACAATGTAATATTTAATCTGTCTTTCTGTCTGTGAGACGGGGTTATCACGGTCTAACGGATGATGTTTTAATTCCTCCAGCTCTCAAACCTTTCCCACTCACGTCAAACAAAAATAAGGTTGCGAGTTGGACTACCAGCTGAAAGCTGCAGCTCCACGGTGCTGCTGTCATAGTGACTGAATAAATAATTTATTTCAGTTGACATTAGTCTATATGAACAAATGACATGTTGTGTAATATGCAATTGACAAAAACGTGCATGTTTATACCAGCCCATTTCATACGTGACTCAATTAACAACCAAAAAGATATTTTTTGGTATTTTATGCTTCTATTTAGACCGAGACAGGAATTCATCAGAGGAGAGAGTGTGGGAATATATTTGGTGAGAATAAAGTTCATGAGCTGACCTCGCTTCTCTAGGTTGTCTTGTGGGTAAAATTGCGGTTACATCGTTCAACACGCTAATAGTTATTTTTAACTTCACTAGTAACGTTAACGTTAGCTGTATAGTTAGACGATTAATCTAATGCTAATTTAGCCAGCTAGCACACCCCGGTCTGTCTGCCTCACTCCCCCGGTGCAGAGAGACTCAGTCGGGATGACAGCTAACAACAGCCCCGGGACATATAGCTAGCTAGTTACCGTTAGCCCCCAGTCAGCTATCAGCCAGCTACTTCCATTACAGCAACCCCCCTGCCAGAACTTATCTCCAGTGCCTGGTGCTTACGACGCTAACGTCAGTTTAATTAAACGTCGGGAAACAGACCATATCAGACCCAGCACCGAGTCACAACCCGACAAAAGGTGGGTTAAGCACCAAAACGAAAAGTTAAGATTACTGAAAAGTGAAGGGGAGATAATTCCGGGCAGCTGGGAAATGTTCTGCTGCTGCACAACAGGAATCAACCGTCCTGGCTCGCTATCGCGGAGATTTCCCCGACAATCCCCACCCACACCCCTCTCTCAGCCTCGTTTAGTAGCTAGCTAGTGTTACAACAAACCCCGTCCGCCCCGGTGTTGAAACCATCCAAAAGGTGACATTGATATGTGAAATATTTTGTGTTTTAGCTGCTGGCTACTGTTAGCTTGCTGGCTCACTAGCTAACTGGTCAGCTACAAATAAAAATCTAATCAAGAAAAACGTAATTATGTTGGGGAAACTGCAGCTATTTTATTAGAATAACATGAATAAACGTAACGTGAATAAACTTGAATGCGTAAACTCGTCCGTGAACTGATGCATTCTAACCGGCAGCAAAGGTGTTTAACACTAAAAACTCCCATAATTACACGCAACTTCCCAACTTCATCAAAAGTCCAGTTTTACCGTCCATTGTTTTGGTTGAGAGACCCTTAGCGGCAGAAAGTTACATATTGTACGTTTAAAGGAGCGGGGTGTAGTGACCACAAGTTGGAGTCAGATAGAGTTTGGCTATTTTGGGCCAGAACCGGTCATCGGTCATATTTTAACCTTCAAGAGGAAACGAGCAAATGTATTTTAGAGGGATGAGACGTCCTCTCCTCTGAAGCTTAATCCAGACTGGCGTTTGCCTCTCAGATCGCATCCTTGTGTTTGTGGCTCACATTAAATTAAAGCTGTGTTGATATATGGATTATAAAATGATCAGAGACATCTTTGAGGTTGCTGTCATCACTGGGAATTAGTTTTTCTTTTTTTTTTTTTTTTTTTTTTTTAATCTGTGGTTAAGTCTGTGTATCTTGCTGGCTAAATTAATTAAGGTTTTAGTTAGTTATGGAAAAAATGGTTGTAACAAGCAGAAGAAATCTTTTTTTTTTTTTAAATAATATGCTGAGTAAACACTAAAAGCCCTGGATCAACAGCGGGAGATCTGTGAACAACGCTCACACAGTATGAGAGAAATGCGGTGGAGCCCATTGATTCCATGCATGTCGTAGCGTATGGCTTTTACATATTAACAGGGTGTAATCCACATATTAATAGGGTGTAATCCACCAAATGTCAAAGTGATGAACCAGGCTTCTGGGTCTGAAAAGTGAAGCCAAAGCTGAAGCTGACTCCACTGGCTCCAAAAAGAATGTCGAAAAAAGCAACAGAAACATCGGGGGGAAAAACCGCCAAAAACTCATAAAGAAGCTACAAAAAAAGTCAAAAAGCATCTAGACCTTTGAGAAAAGCAACAAAGACCTTGGAATATAACGTCCAAAACCTAAAAAAGAAAGCGAGAAAGGATAAAAACCTTGGTAACAGTGACAAAAAAGTCGACAAAAACGTAGAGAAAAAAAACTTTTCTTTTTCTGTTCTGCCAACCAAGCTAGCTAGCTGCTAGCTAGCGTTAGCTGGTAACTTAAGGGAAGGTTTGCAGATTTTCTGTTCTGCCGTACATGCAGATGAACAGCACCAGTACCCGGGGGTCCGTGTTTGTCCGCCGGTTAATCTATGTTAGACGACTCGCTTCAGAAGGGTTGAAAATCGGCAACTTTCCCTCTTTAGCGTTTAGCTTGGCTTAGTGCCATTCGGTCCATTATCAATAAAGTAATGGCTGGAAAACCTGCTCCGACCCAAACTGTACTGCACGCCTAGTGTGATGATCCAGCATTGATGTTTGTGGCTGTGAATTAAATTAGCAAGATAAAACCTCTGGAGACAAAGCTAATTGCTCGTACAGACTGCATTTTTGGCCGATGATGAAAGGTGTGTGTGTGTGTGTGTGTGTGTGTGTGGGTGGGCAAGCTGCCAATATAAATTGAATTGTGTTGCTAAAAATTAAAGGGAATGTGATTGTATCCTTTTTTGTAACATTGGAGTTTATATATTGTGGTTGTACGGACAAATGAACAACTATGAAATTTACAGGGAGGTGTGTTCAGGTGCATTCTGGTTGCGCTGGTCTTACAGGGAGCTGTGTTCAGGTGCATTCTGGGCGTGCTGGTTTTACAGGGAGGTGTGTTCAGGTGCATTCTGGTTGCGTTGGTCTTACAGGGAGCTGTGTTCAGGTGCATTCTGGGCGTGCTGGTCTTAAGGTGTAGACACATATAGCTGATGGCCGACCATTGACAGAAAACCCTGTTGATATGATCAGTCGCGTCCCGAGGTCCAAAAAACTGCCACAGAACAGACCAAAAAGACGAGAGGAGACAAGACGTAATACATCTCTATAACAGCAGGCGGCGCTACTCTGTATTGTTGCCCAAGAAATGAAAACCGGCAGCTGATTGGACGAATGCGTCACATTGGTTTGTTTTCTCCGGAAATTCAAATCCAGACTGTCATGGCGGCCGTTCAGAATACGATCTCATATTGGACTAAAATAGTTCACCGAAACATGTTTCTGAAAACATTTTAAGCGAGAAATAGACCATGCAGTTGCTGAATCTGTCTTCATTTCAGATCAACAAAGGTCAGTTTAAAAGATTTTCGTCAGATTTTGAGATACTGTAGTCACCTCATCCTGCTCGCCATTTCCTGGTGAGTCCCGACTGCCCTGCCTCCGACTGAACATGTCAGGTCGGCCAAAATGAACGCCGACAGCCCCCCCAGACTGACGACTGCACGGGTCACACCGAACAGATTTGAGTCACCGACCTCGCCAGACTGTCCCACGGCTGATAATCGGCCTGGTGTGTCAGCGCCCTTACAGGGAGGTGTGTTCAGGTGCATTCTGGGCGTGCTGGTCTAACAGGGAGGTGTGTTCAGGTGCATTCTGGGCGTGGTGGTCTAACAGGGAGGTGTGTTCAGGTGCATTCTGGGCGTGGTGGTCTAACAGGGAGGTGTGTTCAGGTGCATTCTGGGCGTGGTGGTCTAACAGGGAGGTGTGTTCAGGTGCATTCTGGGCGTGTTGGTCTTACAGGGAGGTGTGTTCAGGTGCATTCTGGGCGTGCTGGTCTTACAGGGAGGTGTGTTCAGGTGCATTCTGGGCGTGTTGGTCTTACAGGGAGGTGTGTTCAGGTGCATTCTGGGCGTATTGCTATCTTGAGGCATTGGGAAGTGATCGCACCATTGACCAACAAAAACCTGGTCTAAAGTCAATAACGCAGCATTTCATTGTTATTTTAACAGAGCATTAGTAACATGCTCCTAGGCTCGGGCACAGCGCGCACACCATGATCATCATCAACTTTATTGCCAGACTTTAGGTCCATTCAGAAGACTCAGAGCTGACATACAACATACATTAAAAGGAGAACAATACACATCCAGTATACAGAGAAATAAAAACAAAAGAAGCAACAATTTCTGCTTTTCTATAAAAGACACGAATACCAGAGTTTCCGTAGTGATGACTGTTATCGTACGGCACTAAATCTAGGATTTGACAGCAGCAGAACAATGCTGTTCTGGGATACATTCAGCCGACAAATGAATTTGTAGATAACACACACACAGGGATGCACAGCAGCACAGAAACATGCAAAAGATAAAAAAAATATTACAATGTGAAATAGCGTTATGATATGATCTGCTCGTGCACTTTCACTTCACGAACGAGCAGATCAGTTTCTTCTCCTGAAAATCTCTACTTCTTGCTCAGCAAATCCTCCATCATAACAGCAATGCTCCAAGGTCCAAACGCGCCAGGCTTTTAAAGGGAATGGGAGATGATCTCTGATTGGTTGATTGCACGTTATGCCCAAAACACACCTCTGATTAATGAAGACACTAAGTACAACCCTTTAGAACCAGGCGCCCAGCATACAGGCCCTTTTTTTCGCCGTTAAACTATCAAAAGTGGATTTGGACACACCCTAAACACACCTGCACCAGGCGCTTCACACCGTGCGCATACATCGTTAAA
Organism: Perca flavescens; assembly: GCF_004354835.1. Taxonomy (NCBI): domain Eukaryota; kingdom Metazoa; phylum Chordata; class Actinopteri; order Perciformes; family Percidae; genus Perca; species Perca flavescens. The sequence continues at coordinate 30,783,600 of NC_041346.1, forward strand.
ATAGGGCCCTCTGTCTATATGAATTTGAGAAGCTGTGTGACACTGCTGCTGCAACCGTTGACGGTGTTGATAAGCGCCAAGTCAGTGGGCAAACTACAGCGCTCATCAGACTGTCTCAGTAAGACACCGTGAAAAATGTTTACATGTTCGATGAATGTATGCAAGAACAAATAAGTCGGAAGCTGATGTTAAAAATGTTAAGAGAGGTGGGATGCTGGTCGGAGCTGACCGGGAAAAAAGCAGCCACACCAACAAGCTCTTTGGAGTAGTCTTTGATTATGAATGCTGGAGAGAATGGACACACATTCACAGAGTAGTTGAATGTGTTGTCTACTCCAAAAAGAGCTTCATTTAGAGAATCTCTCTAAAAATCTGAGTTTTTTTCTCCTCCGCTCATTCATGTTTGCCAAAGAATCGATCCTCGGGTTTGTGGTGCCACCTTGACCTTCGTCTAGCGCCACCATAAGGCCACAGTTCCTCATCAAAGTTTTCTTAAAGACCTCCCTTTTATCACTCGCATTTAGTCCAGTCTGAGGCGGCCCCATGGCTTCTGTCAAGTCCCCTCTTGACTTATTTTTAGCCCCCTCTGTCTGCTTTTTAATCTGCTGTTGATTTTATTCCTCTCCTAACTTCCTATTGACTTTACGTTTCACGTTACATTTTGTATTAGTGCACCTTATATTTCTTTAATGTTTTATCTGTATTGAGGCCGATCTTAAACCATCTGTCTCGACTGGTAAGCACTTTGGGTCAACTTCTGTTTTATACGTGTATAAAGAGGACTTGATGTGTAGGTGAGAATTACCGGAATATAATGTGCAGATTTTCATGAAGTTTACCTGTTGGACCACGCTGCTCCTTTTGAGTGATTTTTCATCTCTTTCTTTCAGAGAGTGGTTCTGACTAAAGGTAGGAAAGGAAAGGAAATTGTCTGTGATTACTATAAGAGACCCCGCATACTGTGCAGCATCTCTCCTTGCCAACGCTGTCTCCTAGAAATTACGTTTTCATAACTACCCATTTGTGTTCCCAATTACACTACAATGGGGAAACATATAGTACTTAAAGCGTAACTCTCGCCAAAATGCAACCTAGAGTGTTTTTGTGAATGTACCCCGAGTCAAACTTTAGTTTGAAAGCATAATTAGGACGGAAGAGCCACTTTTAAGATTTACCGTATTCTCGTTTTTTGGTCAAATGGCCTTTTGAATGGGAGTGCTAGAGGCACTACTACGATCGCATCAAAATCACTATTTTTAAACCACTAAGAAGGCTCGACACACAAACTCCAGCATTTAGAACAAGGTTTGTGTTCACGGAGTTTACTAAAAAGGTTTTGAACGACTCTAAACCCAAACATTATGTTTATTGACAATGAAGAATAACTGTAAAACTCGTAGTATAAGTTGGTGTGCTGGAAGTGGGAAAAGCGTCGAAAAAAGCGACAATCAGTCCAACAAAGCGACTAAACAGCAACACAATATTAAAAAAAAAACTGTCAGAAACATAGAAAAGTGTTGAAAAAAGTGACAAAATGCCAAAAAAAGCAAAGTGCCGAAAAGCCCAGAAAAAAATGCCATTTTACAATTGCCAAAAAAGTGTAAATTTTTTTTAACCGTGAGAACAACACAAGGGTTAGACTTTATGGCTAATAATCAAAATCCTTATGGAGAAAATTAACAGGAATGTTACTTCCAGAACCACACTGTTAAAACTATATTTAGGTCAGGGCCCCAGTGGTGGACCGACTGATCAACACTGCCATTCATCCAGTAGAGCCAAATACATATTACATCTCACTTCTGAACATATTTGCTTTTTGATGTTAGTGGCACAGAAACAAGATTTCTTAGAGTCTCGGTTTGCGCACTTGACTTCAGTTTGCACAGATCAACAGTGAAGGAAGTCGTCAGCGTTCCCTTTTAGAGCCACAGCTGGTCAGGATCGGCTCGCATCATGGATGAGGAGGCACAATCAAAGATTAAGCTGTGGTGTAAAATATCAGCCGACAATCTTATTACGTCTCTAACGAGCCATGATGCCATTGTCGATTAACCTTTTGATCCCGTGTAATCAGATTCTGGCGCTCACAGGATATCTGGAGCACCGCATAAATGCTTGAAGGATTCAAATTAACGTAACTAACTCATCCAAAAGGAGACACACAGTGCTGTTGGTGGCGCCAAGCTCAAGGGCTCTGCATGTTTTCTCAAAAGCCCTGTTATCTAGCGGCTTCTGTTTTAGAACTAGAGCAATATATTGGCACCAGGGATCCATGCTATGCTTGCTTGCTGGAAGAGGGGCTTAATAACGCAAAATGTTGGCGAGGGAAGAACTGGCATGTCCATTTTCAAAAGGGTCCCTTGACCTCTCACCTCCAAAATATCTCAATGAAATTGGGTTGGATACCGTTCACCTTATACCAGTTACCTCAAATTCGGTTCCCTCCGTAATAACAAAAATGAATTTCAGTTGTAAAAATAATTAGTTCCAAACCTATTCATCCTATTTACTTATTTATGTTATTTATTTAGAACATTTTACACACCAAACAAAATACAACACCAGCTTCTCCCCTCCGTAAACCGTCCCTACAACCTACGAAGTCAAATAATTTTTTTATGTTAAGCACTTTGAATTGCTTAACATATTGCTGAAATGTGCTGTACAAATAAAGTCGCCTTGCCCTACAACCTCCAGCCTGTCAGTCTGTCACCAGGGCATAGAGAACACTGCCTGTCTGTCAAAGTGGAAGTGCACTGCGACTGCTTTCGGCTCGCCATTATATTATATTGCAGCGAGCGCGGTCTGCGTGGAGTTCCGATTAGTCTAACCACACTTGCAACCGCTTTACCGGCATTGCCGTGACTCACTGTGACCTAACGTTAAACAAACGAGGCAATGTAATTTCGTTCCGTCGGCGTGTGTGTGTGTGTGTGTGTGTGTGTGTGTGTGTGTGTGTGTGTGTGTGTGTGTGTGTGTGTGTGTGTGTGTGTGGGTGTGTGGGTGTGTGTGTGTGGGTGTGCATGTTTGTGTGTCTGTCTGTGGGTTTGTGTGTGTGTGTGTGTGTGTGTGTGTATGAGTGTGTGTCTGTAGGTGTGTGTGTGTGCGTGTGTGGAGCCCCGCTCTCAGTCAACATGCAGAGAGGACCGATAAGCTCACGCTTACAGGTACCGAAATTTGGCACGGTTTGATTTAACATGAATCGGTCCTCAGTAGTACCGACGTAATTCAGTTGGTACCCAAAAAAGTACCGGATTCAGTACCCAACCCTAAAATGGGTTAACGTAGTGCTGCACGATATGAGGAAAATATGCGATAAGTTGTTGTATACTGTGCTAACGATAACCAGCTCCTTCTTGTCGGTTATTGGCTGGAACACTGTTTGTTAAACGCGTCACATCACTTAGAGCACCTTTAATATGGGTCGTAATTGCTGCTAAAACGTATGACCTCTGGAAACGTATTTCGGGGGATGACAGTCTTGAATTTTAACAACATCGAGCTCCACTCCTGGGGTCTCATTACGCACAAAATGCCACTTCCCACGCAAAGGTTGTGATTTATAAAAAACAAAGTTGACGGGAGAATGTGCGGTCCTCCACGCAAACTCTGACCCATGCGTACGCACATTTTGGATACAAAATAGGAATTGGCGACGCAGATGGTGAGGTGGTGAACTGAAGTCAGACTGCAGAGAGTAAATGGGAATAACGATTACTCGTAATATTTTCTAGTATTGATGCCTCACGCACATTCTTTCACTCCATATCATCCACGTTACCATGAAGATTAAATCCAGCAGTGTTATTTGCGTTTGTACTGAGTGATAACCGTTCCATAAACACCTCCAACTCAAATCCTTAATAAAAATGTGTTCTTAATATTTAATCGGCGCTGTCTCGCCGTCACATTGTCCGCTACGGAGCGCAGGAGGAGGAGATGGCCCGACTGCATGGAAGACAGGATAGCATCAAATACCCTAGCATTAGATAACTGCAAAACACAGTGTAAATAACTAAATATATGTCTTTAATACTGTGCATATATCATCAAATGTCAAAGTCTGGAAATACAGCCGTTAAGCTCTCGCGCAATCGTTACCCTTAATGTCCTCGTTATCGGTCCGAACTTTAATACTGTTCATAACAAAACCTGCATGAAGAAAAGTGTGTTTGCCTATTACACTTTATTTTGTCTTCAAATTGTATCTCTGGGGGGGGTGGGGGATACCACTAGTTGATGCTGTGATTTTAGCAAGGTGTTAATCACAAATTGTTGTAAACATATTTATACTGCGGTAGAAATTTCTGAGCGTCTGAGAGCTTTTTGCTTTTTCTCCGCCAGTCATCATGATTCGGTGTAACGAAAGAACAACTGCCAGGGTCATTAACATACTGATCAGCATTCACGAGGTGCTCTGCATTGACTATTTATGGTTAAAAATGGGCGTGTACAGGGCGGGATAAGAGGCTGATCCACGTACGCACACTTGTAGGTAATCTCTGATTTATAAAGGGAACTTTGCTTACAGGTGTGCGTACACACGGTTTTATAAATCGCCAAAAGTACGCCATTTTGGGCTTTTGGCCGTACGTACACTTACAGTAAGGATCCTACGCACAGTTTTATAAATGAGACCCCTGGTCATTACTACAAATCAGTTGTTTTTTCTCCATATATACAATGGCCAAGACGGTTCAACAACAAATCATTATCATTATCAGAACACATTTTATTTTCACCCGTAGCATTAGCTGTCCTGCTGTGCATTTTCTCAGTAATGTAAACATAGGCCAGCTGGTCAAACAGCTACCCTCCATCGCAGAGACGTGTGCTTCCATTCATCCTCTCTCCGCAGAGCATCAATCGGTGTTTATCATAATCACAAACCCCTCGTCAGTGCGGAGGGGGGCAAATAACTGAGCCCTTTTTTTTTTTTTTTTAACCGTTACATGACGAGGAGAGCGTGTGACTCAACGCTGTCTGACAAACCATGGTTTTTAGAAAAACAATGGAGTGTCCTCCCACTCTTTCTGGGTTCAGTCGGAGCTCGCTTTTTTTTGCGCTTTTTGCCCCGGCAAATACGAGCCGAGGCCTACGGAGAGAGCAACACAAAGGCAGAAAGACGCTCCCTTTTCATCCACATGTACTCGCTGATAGTTATGTAGGACGAGATGTTGTGTAAGCGTGACTCATCTCCGAGGAGTACTGTATATCTCTGAGTGGGTCCACTTGAGAAATGTATGTGGTTGTAGCTCTTTAGTTTCTACAGGAAGCAGAGGGAAGCGTTTGGTTATCGGTTGCGCGGGTGAATTTGGAGCAGGAATCGGGGTGTAAATATAGCGTGGACTCAGTCAGTGTCGGTGTTGAGACTGCAACACAACCCCGCAGATTACCAACCAAAACGGGTCAGAAGTGTTTTCAAATGTCTCCGGTTTGGGGGCTCAGAAAAGCCAGAGCAGGGGGAATGAGAGGGAGAAACGCTGGAGCAGGGGGAATGAGAGGGGGACACTTCAGAGCAGGGGGAATGAGAGGGGGACACGTCAGAGCAGGGGGAATGAGAGGGGGAAAGGCTGGAGCAGGGGGAATGAGAGGGGGACACGTCAGAGCAAGGGGAATGAGAGGGGGAAACGCTGGAGCAGGGGGAATGAGAGGGGGAAACGCTAGAGAAGGGGGAATGAGAGGGGGAAATGCTAGAGAAGGGGGAATGAGAGGGGGAAATGCTAGAGAAGGGGGAATGAGAGGGGGAAATGCTAGAGCAGGGGGAATGAGAGGGGGACACGTCAGAGCAGGGGGAATGAGAGGGGGAAAGGCTGGAGCAGGGGGAATGAGAGGGGGACACGTCAGAGCAAGGGGAATGAGAGGGGGAAAGGCTGGAGCAGGGGAATGAGAGGGGGAAATGCCAGAGCAGGGGGAATGAGAGGGGGAAATGCCAGAGCAGGGGGAATGAGAGGTATGAAGGAAGCAGAAGATATTCCTTTTTAAACCAAAACGTAGCGATGTAAACGTAGCCTAAGGAAAAGTTAAACCTGATGATTCCGAGGGAAGTTCTGCAGGCTTTTTTCTCGAGATTTTCAAAGCAGATTCATGGCATTTATTTGACATTTATTAGGGACAAGTTCACATTAAATCTTTAAATCTGTCTCTTCAGTCCTTGAGCTTCATGGAAGTACACTTCGAAGTTGTTGGAGTTCTGCTTGAAAGTGACAGGCAAGGACTCCTCCAGGAGGTGGATCAAACCTGCCTCAGAGGGCAGATTTAGGATGCAGTTCTCCAAGTACTTTATCCTTTCGCTGAGCAGTGCAGACGGCACACAACCAGAGATTGTCCTCGGTAAAAAGAGGAGGTCGGAGAAAGAGCAGACAGATCATTGATCAGGAAAATGTGAGGTTAAGTGGGTTAATTAAAGCCCTCCATGATATTATGTTGATATCCCTAGAGCATCGAAGATAAATCGATTAGCTGTCAACTACTAAATTAATCGCCCACTGTTTAGATCATCGGTTTGAGTATTTTTGTATGGAAAAATAGTCAAACTTCTCTGATTCCAGCTTGTTAAATGTGAATATGTTTCTAGTGTCTTCTCTCCTCTGTGACAGGAAACTGAATATCTTTGAGTTGTGGACAAAACTAGACATTTGAGGACGTCATGTTGGGCTTTTGGGAAACACAGATCCACATTTTTCACAATTTTCTGACGTTTTACAGACCAAAACTAATCCATTCATCCAGAAAACAATCAACAAATCCTCCAAAACATACAAAGATATGAGTTGTTGTTCGCCCCTCTAATACGACCCACAGGAGCATTTCATAAATTAGAGTCTCTAGCGGTGGCAGGAAATACGTCCTCATATCTAAACCAGAGAAGGTAACCGTCGCGGTTTTAAACACGCCTTTAACGTTGGGATACGGTCCCAGTTTGGTTAGGTTTGGACCCCGAGTTAAGTCAAAGATATATCCTACTAAAGACAATAGGGGTGGTACGGTTCATGAAAAAACATCCAAACCAGTTGTGTTCGCTTGTCTCGGTTTGTCAGTGCACTGCTAATGTGCACTAACCACTTACTGCCGTAGCGCCCACTTTCAACGCCTACGTTAAAAAACACTTACTGGAAATGACGAGGGGGATGAGCTTGACAAACGCAACACACGGCAGCTGATTGGACGAACGCGTCACTGCTGCTCCCGAATTTCAAAACAGACTCTAATGGCGTCTTGTTCCGAAGACGATCTCGTATTTTACGAAAATAGTTCACCGAAACGTGTTTCTGAAAACATTTTAAGAGAGAAATAGGCCGTGCAGTTGCTGAATCTGTCTGTTTCTTTTTCTTTTTCTTTTTATTTAACCAGGAAGAAACTCATTGAGATTAAAAATCTCTTTTTCAAGAGTGTCCTGGCCAAGGCAGGCAGCAGTACAACCACACATACAGTACATGCAAATACAAAATACACAAAAACACTAAGAACACAAAACAACTGAAACAGCAAATCCCTCAAAGTCAACCACAATCGTAACCAAATCAGGTAAAACATCTACAGCCAGATGTGACTGCCTCCAAGTCAAACAACATCCTCTTAAAAACGACCAATGAGACTAGTTCAGTAAGTTTCATGGATTTCTGTAACTTGTTCCATGTAGAGGGAGCAGCAAAGTTAAAGGCCTTTTTCCCCAGCTCAGTTCTAACCTTTGGAACAGACAGAATGAAAAGATCCTGGGAACGAAGATTGTGGGTCCTGGTAGGTCTTTGATCGCCAAAGGTCAGTTTAAAAGATTTTCGTCAGATTTTGAGAGGCGGCGACCCGACCGCTCCTCAAGTGGAGTGGGGTGCTGCGGCTGCAGGTCACGTCACGTGAAGAAATGTCAAGTGGGAGAGATAAGGAAGGCTGCCAGGAGTTGGAGGATGCTCCAGTGTCGTATATATAGTCTGGTGTGTGGGAACATTTGGGATTTCATGTTACCTATAATGACAGCGGAAATAAAACCATAGATAGAACTGCAGCTGTGTGGACGTATTGTGCAACATGCATTCAATATGCTAATTTTGGCTATATGTCATATGCTGAAGTATATTCTGGAGTGTTAAAGATTAAAAGAAAAAATAACCGAAAACCGTGATACGAACTGAGCCGTGAGTTTTGTGAACCGTCTAACCCCTAAAAGACAATGCATTTCAAGCAGCGCCAATGGCATGAAACGGTCCTCACTTCCTGTCTCCTAAAAGGGGGCGTGGCCTCGTTTGAATGTGTCGTGAACATCGTGTGGATGGATGAAAAGTTATATTTGTATAATTTATTAATATGTTCTTTTGGTAACGTTAGATATTTACACAGCTCAAAGACCTATTTAGCATCAAGGAGAGTAGTTTTGTTAGGGCGTTCACGCACGTTAGCTGACGTTAGCTTCTCAGTGTTGTCCGATCTCGCAATAGGTTGTTTCTGAGATAGAAACGGATCTCAAACAAAGTACATTTTCTCTTGATGCCCAGACGCAACTGTGTTTGAGTTGCAGCTGCAGCAACTAGACTAGGGACTGAGTCCCCATAAAGGTCTGATCCTAGAATTGCCCCTGTTACGGACGTATTAAAAAACACATACTGTTTTAGCTATTAAATGGCACGTAATTGGTTTAATTCAGACACAGCCATAGTGATTTCCATTTACCTCGGGAACTCTGAAGCCGGAGCTGGGAGCGACGTAACACCCGAGTCGAATGCGTTCAATTTACGGGGTCATGAGCTCTAGCCAGGTTAGTCATACCGTAGATCTTTTTCACGGCAGACATGTTGACATGTCATAGTAGGAAAAGCACAGGTGTATTCAAAACCATTACTGATGGCTGCATTCCACTTAGGAGAGGTCCTGGTATTAAACCATTAATGATGGATGCATTCCACTTAAGAGAGGTCCTGGTATTGTTCATGCTGACTCACTGAAATATCTTACTGGGACACTTGATGGAACTGAGCCATCATTAAGGTTATTAATTTCAGCTGTGCTTTTCCTACTATGACAAGTCAACATGTCTGCTGTGAAAAAGGTCCATTGGCAGCAATACCAGATATCAATGCATTACGCTGTTTTTGTGGATACAAACCGCGTAACAACATGTCCACAAGTAGAAGTTGGACAGCACTGTGTGTACAACTGCTGAGAGACACAAATAAGACAGAAGTGCTTATAACTCTGTTACTACAGCTTTCACTACTGTTGATGCACGGGGCAGCCATGTTGGATTTTGAGCTCAGGGAACCGCAAAGTTGTCAGAGTTCAGAGCTCGGAAATTGGAGGTCAGGGGGCGTGTCCTCCACAGCGCTGTGGAGGAGGGTCTGGCTAGTCCACACAGCATTCTGGGATGGGAAAAAATGTGCTCTGGTTTATTGGCATTTCTTTAAGCCAATCACAATCGTCTTGGGCGGTGCTAAGCTCCGCATAGAGCCACGGTGCCTCAGCTAAATAGTCTCGGGAAGGAACTAGTTTTGGTGGAACATGTGTACGTTCTAAAGTAGTTTTAGTCGTGCAACAGAAAACTCAGATTGGACAGATAGTCCAGTTAGCTGTCTGGATTTACCCTGCAGAGATCTGAGGGGCCCAACGTTAGCATCAAAGCATTTAAAGAACTGACTTGTGACTTTGATTGGCACAAACAAAATCATTGGCCCGAACGGGCCAGCGACTGGCCAATAAACTTGCCAGACCTGCTATTTTACTGGCCCCGGGCCATAGGGCCATTGCTTATGTCGAACCCTGCATTTGGCGCTCTCATACTTCCTCACCTTACTTCCTGCTTTGCTCCCATCAGATCTACTATGACCACTAGAGGGCGCCACCATTAGAGACCTAAGTGTACGTCAGAATTGCTGCCTAAACAAACGACTAATGTGGCTGTTTTTCGGGGAGCAACAGCTTCGAAATAATGGTTAGTTGCAGCCCTGGTGATCCCTGGGTAACTACCTCCTGCAGTTGAAGGCGGATCATGCAGAGGGCAAATAACATTCTTCTCATTTAACACTTTGAAATGAAACAGGACATCATTAATTAATAACTATCAGTGGCAGGAGCGTCTTTGTAGACCCCTTGAGAGTTAATACAGGGATTTTCATTCTTAACTGCTGATATGACAGAAACACACACACACACATATGCACAATTGCACTCCCTTAATGCCACTTTCTGTCCCTTTAGCAGCTAATTAAGATGTGGAGGATTTCCTTGGGGGGGAAGTGTTCTACCTAACTGCCTTTCAGGCGGCTCGGTGTCCCACATTAATCTCCTTCCCCGGGGGGAACAAGGATATTGATCTGCTTCCCCCGTGACATCAATCTCACTTGGAAGAGATGAACAAGATTAAAGTGAGACGCGCGTCACATCCAGAAAGAGGAGTGATGATGACCTCTGCAACACTGCCATGCAAAAAACAATCGATGGAGCAGAAACCTCTTCCAGGGAAACTGACGTTTAATTTTACACAGAATACTTAAATATTAGTAATGAATTATGTATTGAGTAGAGAGTTTTCTCCCCCTGAAAAACGCCTGCATTAGTGGTTTGTTCCAGTGTCATTCTGACCTAGGTTTAGGAAACAGAATTTTTTTTTTACTTTACGGACAAACGGAGCTACAGTACGTCACGTTCTGCGTCACGTGGTAACCTTCAGGAAGTGAAGTAACGTCTGATTTGAACCAAAGATCCTTTATACCAAAGAATACATTTCAAGCAACGCCAATGACATGGAAACGGTCCACATTTCCTGTCTCCTAAATGGGCGTAGCCTCGTTTGAAAGTTATATTTGTATAATGTCTTAGTATTTTTGTTAGAAAGTATTTACGTTAGATATTTACACAGCTAAAAGACATATTTAGCATCACAGAGATTAGAACTGCAGTGAAGGGTCTTTGCTCTTGGATCTGTTTCGAGTGATTCAGACTCTGATGTTCTTCACATTCTGGTCCAAACGTTCTCTGCAACCAATCTTTCCCAACTCCAGCATCTAACGACTGCACCGCAGCCTCGACAGCTTGGCCGACTCTCCCCCGCAGTATCTTGTAAACTTACAGCGAAGAATGACTTCAAGGTCTTCCATACAGCTCCTTCCTTGCGCTCTACTTTTGGAAGGGAACTTTGAGAAGTCTCAGGGAAGAAAATGCTGCGTCTCATGTTATCAGAGAAGACGAACTGCGGATGACATGTGAATTTATCACACGAAAGTTCCCCTTTAATGTTGCACTGCAGAAGAAGGAGGACAACAACAGACCAAATCATGCTTCTTGGTACCTGAGGACGACATTTTCAGGACTGATGACACTTTTCTGAGGTGAACGTCTCCTCTCAAAGCCCCTCAGAAGATGAAGCATGCAGAGGTTTGAAGAAGTCGCTGAGACTTAGATCAGGAACTTCTTCTCTGCACCGAAGCGAAGAAAACACATTCGTTGAAATGTTCGTCAGTGGTATTTATAACAAACGAGTCACCCATTCGCAGGAATATACTGTAGCTGAAATCACATCAACCTGCTCAGGAACTTTAGAACACATTTACATGACATTTATGCGCATTCATTTTGACATAAGTGCATTAGAACATTACACACAATGACCAGACCCAAACGGTGTGAGCATCGGCCTCTTTTGCCACTGATATTTCCGAGCCATGGTTTGGGGCTGTAGATTCTTGCACTAGTCTACATGTATATCGTAGACAGTGAAAGAAATGGACACAGCGACACCATAGACTTCGACGGAGACCAGTGAAGTCTATTAGAAGTCACTTTTCTGGTGCTGGCTGAGCGTTACTGAGCAGCCTCCAACTGAGCTTGATGACGTAGATGTGACGTGAGCAACCTGTCTGAAAGTTGGAAGTCTTCTGGTAGCTGTGCCAAGAGAAATCTCATTCAATTCTAGTTGTTCGTGGATAAATGTTACTTACTATGAACTCACTTGCCACACACCGAAGTATTTCCAATCCATCAAAACGTTGCTGAAATATTTTGTTCCGATGCTATGGGCTTCTCCTGTAATATACGGTAATTTTTCTACTGTGCGACAGAAAATCCCGTGATTATGACACAATCTTTAGCCTATTTTAACAAAATGTCTGCTATGGAGCCATAACGTGAGATACAAGGTAATGGAGCCTTTTATACATTGTCGTGTTTCTTTAGAAGTAAACAATGGACAAATAGTCTTTAAACGCTTCAGATGTAAAGTTATTCGCTGTCAAAGTGACGTCAGAATGAATGGGAGTCAATGGGATGCTAGCGGAAGGTGATGGCTCGTTAGCATCAGAATCTCCCCATAGGAGGTACGCTTTTCGGATGCTCGCTTACCCCCTAGGTCTATATCCACGACGTTCCACTTCCGGGATTACTCCTCTTTTTTTGTGTTGGTGTTCTAAACCCCACAATAAAAGCCCTAGACATACTGTATAACCAGTGGTGTAGTCTAATGTATTGTAGTGGGTATACTGTCCTGTATATGTATGGGCCTATATATATATATTGGCCAGAATGGGCCTTTTTGGGGGGGGCAGCATATCATAGTGGGGGTCTGTAAGTGGAAAATAGACTTCACCTCCTGCATTCTGTCACACTTTTATGCACCAATTAACAGTGAAAATCCCTTTATTTAGCCTATGTGAAGAAAAAAAAATGGAGATGACGATTCAGAATATTCAAAATTATAATGGAAAGCACGTTGCATTCACGTCCGTAGCATTTTTAAGTGGGTATATGGAAATCCTGGAGCTTTCTTAGTGGGTATACTGCTAATACCTGCGTATCACGTAGACTACACCACTGTGTATAAGCTACAATGCGTACTGTTTACCGGAGGGAATTAAATTCACTCAGTTTTTCCGCTGAAAGGAAGCTTAATATATTATTTTGCAGTAGCGTAGTTTTAGTGTGACCTTCTCTACCTCGTCCTGTCCGCTAATCCCCAAACACTTCACATGGGTCGAGAAGGATTCGGCTGCTCCTAGCCCTTCTCCTGCTTCAATCGCCTACCGGCTTACACAAAGTGTGTCCGTCCCAGAGGCAGGAATGAGCAGAAAGAAAGAGAGCGGTCCGATCGATACCTGCCTGATGGACAGAGCTGTGGAGAGCAAGATGTGACGAGGAAGGTGTTCACACTTCAGTCTCTCCCGCGGTCAGTCATCATTAGATGGGAGAACAAAGGTTCGGGTGAGGGCAAGAACAGGAAGAAAAGTGGAGGAGAAGTTGGGGAAAGTTTTAGTTTTATCAAAATCAACTTTGTGTCTCTGCTTCCAGTGGTGGAATGTAACTAAGTCCATCTACTCCAGTACTTTAGTCACGTTGTACAAATACATACATACAACCCCCACCAAATATATGTTAATATAAATAAATATGTTGTTAAGATGTGCATCATTCCTAAAAATTACATCACAAAACAGGTGTAATGTTTTGAATCTGCAGAAAGTTTTGAACAATACAGCAGATAATTAATTCATAGTTATAATAATAATATAATACTCTGCTACATTCATCTGTTCCTTCTTTAGTTACTAGTTACTTTAGTTACTCCGCTACATTCATCTGTTCCTTCTTTAGTTACTAGTTACTTTAGTTACTCCGCTACATTCATCTGTTCCAGCTTTTAGTTACTAGTTACTTTACACATTAAGATTCCTGCACACAGAACACATGTAGTTTATAACATCTGATGTTATATTCTAAAGTAAACTAGCCGACAATATAACGGACTACAAGTCCAGCTGAGATGATGAGACCATTAAACACACAACTGGTTGGATCCTTTACTCTTTCTACAATGGGAGGATTAATACTTAGTACTTTTACTTAAGCAAAGGATCTGAATACTTCTTCCACCCCAGGGTTAAACAGTAAGGGTTGCCCCATTGGCCCGGGGCAACTAAAACGAGAAAAAGAGAATTGTTGTTGAAGAATTTGATTTGGCCAATCAGGAACTGAGTTTCTGCATGATGCTTTAGACGTCTTTTTCTCACTCCTCCCCCCCTCCCCCGGAAAATAAATTACATTTTGGCACCTTTTTGAAGTTTTTCTATCGACAATTATTATTTTTTGACATCTGACGCTTTTTAATGCTTCTTTTTCAGCATTTTTGACATTCTTTTCTTTTTTCGTCACTTTCTTCAACACTTTTTTCAACGCTTTTGATGGTTTTTTATTACGTTCTTTCAAAAACAAAAATTTGACACTTATGACGTTTTTTTCAAACGTTTCTCAAATGTTTTTGTTTTTTTTCTTTATCATTGGTGGAAAAATCCACTGCAATTTGTGTAGGGGCCAGTGAAAATTTACTTTGAGCAAGTAGGATTTTTTTCCCACTTGCCTGACCGGACAAGTGAAAAAAAAAAAAAGCCCTCAGCGTTGAACCTTGCACCCTGCTTCCCTCCCAGTGTTATAATGTGTTATTATGCCCCAGCTCCCCATTAGAATGAGTCATGACTATTGTCATCATCTTCGAGTGATGAAAAGCAGGAAGGCGTGCCGGCCTGTTTACATATCACCAATCTTGTTTGGAAATCTGCTCACCGTTCATTTTTTTTTTCCCAGGCTGACCTGCTGGAAAGTCATATTTTACATCTATTCCATTTATTCATGGCTTTTCTGTGGCTGCAGACATATGCCATGTCACCGAGAGACACGGAGGCAAGAAGTCATTTAAAATCAACGTACGCGGCTAGATGAAAGGGCCTATTTTGTTGTCACGCTTGCCTCCCCTCTCAAACGAGAAATATAAATGGAGGGACAGATATAAGGACCGAAAGAAATAGGAAGACTCCCCTCTGCTTTTTTCACTCTGCTGCCCTTCTGTTCTCCCTTCAGTATTGGATCCTTTACAAAGGTTACGCTTTCCAGGCCTGCATGTTGTCCGTCATATCACTCAAACAGGCGCTGTGAATGGGGATCCTGTTGCGTTTCAATAAAACACAATCTCAAAGTGTCAAAAAGCATATGGACAAAAACAAACATTGGAAGCTTTTTTTCAGAAACCGGTGTGCAAACGTTGAAATGAAAAGTTGTTTGTTTCCATTTCCAGAGTCTCAAGAAAGAGAAGGCCAAAAATAATACAGCCGTAGATTTTCCTTGTTGGGTTTAACAAAATATCTTCTTGTTAGCATGAAACAAGACTAAGCTGTGTGAGGTTTCACTCGTACTTCTCCCTTGATTTATCATTATATATTAGCTACATTTTCATAATGAGTTCAGTCTTCTTCGACACAGCGTGATGCTCTTTTTGTACATTATGGTCCCACTGATTTTAAAATAGACAATAAAGCAAGGGACGCTTTAGGACCGGACAATAAGGACAGAGGCTTAGCAACGCTAACCCATGCTAACACTGGGGACTAAGAATTTTCATAGTCGAATCAGAATTGTCGAGCCGTGCCTATCGTCGACTGATCGTCGAATCATGTTTGGGTTGGGACCGACCGTCGCTCACGGAACATGGAAAGTGAAACATGAAGGTTTTTTAAAATCTGGTGTTTTCTCCTTAACTTCTTCAGGACATGAACACCTGTTTCCTGGGTGAAAGTCTTGTGTTTTCTCCTTAACTTCTCCAGGACATGAACACCTGTTTCCTGGGTGAAAGTCTTGTGTTTTCTCCTCCTCCCTACGAGGATCTTCACGCTCTTATCCAGCAGCAGTCAACGTGCTGCTGACAGTAATAAAAACGTGGAATACATACCAATTACAGCGCTTTACTTTCCACAGCTATATGTACAAATGGTTCATGAGATCAGCATTAAGAGTCTGTGTCAGTGGGGGGGGTGAGGTATCGGGGTTCCCCTGGAGGTTTCAAAGGCCACTGTGGGTGCACGGATCAGCCTCCGACTCCTCAGTTTTCCGCAGGTTTAAGTGAACCCTGCTGATTCCGATTAGCTCTGCATTTAATGAACTAAATGCCCCAAAACTGCCCTCAGGGAGCCACAGGAAGTTCATTATTAAATCTTTCCCATTAACTCTTGTGCTGCAGAGGCTATAAGGAGCGCTACTTAAAACGCGGAGAGCATATTCAATCCCTAGGTAACTCCTGTTGAATCATTAATGCAAAGGTGCGGCGAGTTTGAGCTGAGGGTCTGGCAAATCCTACACGTGGGGGCCGCAGTCACTGAACCCTCTGAATACTGCATGTACACCTTCTCACTTATTCAGGGAGGTCGCTGTATCAGGTCTCTATTCATCTCTCCCTCCTCTCTTCACTCGCTCTCCGTTTGTGCAGAACCGCAAAGACAAATTTTAAAAGGAAGCACTTCTCCCTGTCTTCCAGACAGATGCGACGGTATTTAGGCTGGAAATTAAACCCGTGCAGAAAACTTTCACCGAACACTCTCGGCGTAATAATACTTTTAAATGTCCATCATATAGCGACTCATGCACTACTTTCATTAACCTCGGCTCGTAAAGAGATGGAAGACGAGACGCAAGATGACAGGAAGACAATGAGAGAGTCTGCGTCGTGATGCAGGGGAAGGTAAATCTCTGCAGCCAAACTTTAATAAGATCCATTTAATATTAATGTACTTTTGCACTTCGCTGACGCCCGCACGGCCACATTTATGAGCACAGGAAGCGATATTCATTAAAAAATATGATCCTTTTAAACAATTCATGGGCTTTTATTGTCTATTTCTCTTTTTAATTGGCATAAAGTGTTCTCGTCGGTGTGAAACGGCGTGCTGACAAACCCACCGACATGTTTGTCGCCTGGTTGTTAGCGTATGTTCCTCATCACACAAAAACACACGTTGAACATGCAAAACGTTTTGAACAATACAGGAGAATAATATCTGCACAACAAATTGTTGCATAAAAATTAGAGCCTGACCGATATATCGGCGGGCTGATATTATCGGCTGATATTATCGGCTGATATTAGACATTTTCCAAACCATTGGTATCGGCATTTATAATGGCTGATAAATTAATATTTAAAAAATAAAATAAAAATGGACGAAACCCCCTTCAACCATGTTCTGAGTGTTGGCCTTACGTAGTCTGTCCACCAGAGGGGGCGCTCTACAACCTCAGGTGTTTTTATTCAAAGGACTTTAAGTTTCATATCTGAAGTTTGTATTTTTATACATTTTATTTATCAGAACTTTAATATATTGTGATGTTCTGTTGTGACAATAAAACAATAATTTATTTTTAAACTGCGTTATCATAGTATTTTAGTGACTCCTAAATAACTACAAATAACTAATGTAAGGGGGAATCTGTTTATGTTTTGTTACAAATTTCTGGATTTTGTTTTAAATATATATCTGCCGATATATCGGAATATCGGATTTTTAAATCACCAAATATTTGTATTGATATCGGCCTTAAAAATACTTTATCTGTCAGGCTCTAATAAACATTTCCCATAATGCAGGGTTTTCTCCCCCATTATAAGGTTTAGGTGCAGCACCTGAGCTAATTGAATGAATGAATGAGGGGGAGAAGGGAGAGAGAGGGAGGGGGGAGAGAGCGAGAGGGAGAGACGGAGGGAGAGACGGAGGGAGAGACGGAGGGAGACAGGGAGAGACGGAGGGACGGAGAAAGAGAGAGAGAGGACAGACGGAGGGACGGAGAAAGAGAGAGAGAGGACAGAGGGAGAGACGGAGGGAGCGGTAACTGTCAACGGAGAGAAGTGAGGGATGAAAGGAGGGAGAAGGAGAGAGAGGCAGAGCGACAGCAGCGTCACATTTAGTATTGTTTTCGCAGAATTTTTCGCAACAGATTCATTAATACAAAAACAATCTTTTCAGGAAGACGCGAAAAAATGCAGACGAAAATATCGGACTCGGTGTGCAAGGACCTCAAGTCTCCCACAAAGCTAGGGGAAAGAAATGACGTGTTTGACACTCAAAATGTTTTGGGTCCCCGTGTGTGTCCCCAATGTGTCCCGCCCAGTGTTGAAACCAAGCCTGGAACCAACCAACCAACCAATTACAGCACTGCCTGCACACTCTGCTCTTCCCTTTTGAAGCCCTGGCTGTGTGTCACTTTCTAAATGCTGTACATGTTTTATTGTGTAGCGGGCCAACAGGGAACGTCTGCCAAACGGCGAAGAGGACTCTGAGGTTTCATCCTAACTGGAAGTGGGCGCCATGGCTCCTGAGATTCAGACGTCCCGGCATTATCTGTCTCTTTGCTTTGAACGGGTTACAGGATTCTAGACTCGGCCGTCATTGTGGCCAACCAAAAATGCCGTTTTAATGTTAGAACAAACTGTAATAGGGGGTTTAAATGCCAGGAAGTCAGATCTTAGTATTTCCCATAAACTCTCTCTCTCTCTCTCTCTCTCTCTCTCTCTCTCTCTCTCTCTCTCTCTCTCTCTCTCTCTCTCTCTCAAATCTGTTTTTATTGTCCCGTAGGAAATTTGTCTTTGACGCAAAGTTTGCGTGAGTTTAGAATTATAAGGTTCTATCTCCACTTTTGGCCGAAATTGAGTTTTTGACATAATCTGATCCCTTAGGTGTTTATTAATGCCTTTGTGGTGTTATTTTTGTAAAAAAAATATTTTATTAGTTAGTTATTAATAAAATAAAAAGGTTCCATCTCACAAAATAGCTGGGATGTAAAAACTTTGATGCTCAATATCTCAGAACTACCCTAAACGGAGATAGAACCTTATAATTCTAAGCTCACGATTAACGCTAAACCTAAGCAAACTGCGACTGTGGAAGGACGCATGTTAACCTTCTCTGGTTCAGATATGAGGACGTATTTCCTAGTCTGTTCCATTTGTACTCAGAAGTTGAATTTTCCGAGGTCAAAGTTCGGAAACGAGCCCCCTAGTCTATATCCATGAGGTTCCACTTAAGCCAAACCTGTCCTGTCTTCATGTGTGAATTGATTTGTGTCTCCAGGGTTTAAGGGAGTCTCACACACATCTTCGCCTACTTCCCAGAGAGACATAGACTGAGCTAGATTTAGGGGAGCGTCTTTGTTGTGGCACCATAAACATTGATCAAACATGGCAGGTGGGAGGGAAACTGAATCTGCGAGCTGTGGGTGAAGTGGAAAGTGAGTTTTCTTTTATTATTATCGTATTGTACGAATTATGAAGATTGAAGGGAGTTAATTTTCCGCGAAATGGCTCGACAACAACCCTGGAACGTTCGGGCGTTCAGATGAGCGAACACTTGAATGGCTTTTTAATTTGGAAGTTTTTGAACTTTGTCTTGAAAACCTGTAAGAAGTGACCCAACCAAGCCATTACTCACCAACCCCTACAGCGCCAGCCTTACAGCCTCTATCTGTCTCTCCCCAAAGTTGGATAAAAAGATGGAGTTTTTCGGTTAGAACATGCTTTTGTGTATATATATATTTTGTTGTAGGTAATGAGGATCTGAAGATTTGCCTCCACATGCCTCCCTCCTATACAGAGTGCAAAGAGTACACCAGCAGGACTTTTGGGGCCTCACACAGAGCTACTAAATGGCTTCCTGTTCTTTCAGCTGTCGCACAGAACTAACAGCGCTCCAGCTGTTCAGCAGTGAGAAGATTTTATCGGCTTATTGTTTAGAAGTGACCCGACCAAGCCATTACTCACCAACCCCTACAGCGCCAGCCTTACAGCCTCTATCTGTCTCTCCCCAAAGTTGGATAAAGAAGCGCTGCAGGCTCCAGTCTACATCAACACATCGCTGACATGTCTTAGAAAAATCCAAACTCTGTATGAGAAGGAAGGAGAGGCAGTGTTGGGAATCCGTGGATGCTGATTTCGTGCGAATTTTCCACAGATTTGAAACAAATGAATTCAGAAAAAAATGGATCGGGACCGATTTGGCGTCATTTAAACGGGACAGTCCTGTGTTTGTGTGTGTGTGTGTGTGTGTGTGTGTGTGTGGGGGGGCCACCGTAGATGGAGCGCGCGCTACGAGCAGGCACAGAGATGTTTATGCATAAGAATCATAAAAATGTAGTTTTCTCTGGTCTGTACATGAAGAACCATACAGATGTTTGACTCTGTTGTTAGTACTTTTACCTCGGTAAAGGTTATGTATACTTCTTCCACCGCTGGAAAAAGGACCCTCTGTACATTTGCATGGACCCGGCTGACTGATCTGTATTCGTGGTTTAAACGCGCCAGAGTTCAGAGAGACAGCAGTCAGCGCGGCGGCGACAGCGCATCCCCACAAACCTGTAATTAGTCTCACCTTTTGGCCACGGCGCACAATAAAGCTTGTCGTTATGGATGCAGCGCTGCAGCTCGTTTGGGCTCGTTTGAAAGCCATGGAAAATGCCAGCTTGTGCACTTCACTCACACAAAAAAAACAACACGGTAATTATAAAAGAAAATGGAACATTTGTCGCTGTGTGTCTCCCGCAATTTCCTTTGCGTTTCACACACATCTGTGATGGGGGAGAGAATAAGAAACATGATTGTTTTTACACTTAGAGCAGATTATTACACGCCATAAAATCCTACAGAGGAAAGGCTGTGTGCAAAAGCTTCCTCGACTATAATGATGGTAGATTAACAAAATCCAAAGAGGAATGGGGACAGTTTCAGCTGAAAGGAGGGGAGTGGGAATAATGAGGAAATATCACCGACTCACAGCAGAATGATGAAAGAATAACTCAAACGCGGGAAGCAGTAGGAGGGAAGACTAGATCAAGATAAAGGCAGCGAGCGCTGGAGAGAGATAAAGGGAGATTGAATCTACTCCTCAGTGATTCTCTTCGCTGTGTGCCTCCGCTAGCTAGGTCAGCAGTCTCTGTAACGTATAGATATTTCTGATCGTTTTTCATGTTGCTTTTCTTTCCCAACGCGCGCATTTGCACATTTCGCGCACTCAGTCGCAGCCTTCGAGCTCCGTCTCGGCGGGTGTTGTGGTTGGGTAACTGCTCCACATTTCGCTGTAAATCGTCCCCCGTGTTGGCGTTGATGAGGTTTATGAGGGCGATCGTGTGTGTGTGGGGGGTCGGACTCTTTAACTCTTCCTCTGATCAGGCCGGTGAGCAGCGTGTATGATGCTGGGTCATCTCGTGTCTCCGAGTCCATAAAATATCTTTATATGCATGACAACAAATCCTCATCCAGCCTTCTCCCGGGGAGTGGGAGTACACTCACCTTTACCCTTTTTAACATGGGTTATTGTCTGTGTGTGTTGCAGGTTTTATAAGATTGTTGCTCCAGGCTGGAGTCACAGTTTTCTCTCCTTGTTGCAAGATTGAGCAAATAATGGATAAGGAAAAGAAATGTGTATCCATTAACACACCTACGTGTGTTAATGGATTTTGTCTTGGTCTGGCTCTGTGGCCAGAGGCCTTCGGACGTTTTGTTTTTACTTTAACTTTCTTTAAGGTGGTGTGACTGTAGTCTATATCGATGATCTTTAATTTCCGGGATTGCTCCATTGCCACTAAATTGAAAATTCCGCCGGATGTCCCTCATTTTCGGCTGAATGTCCGTCCCCTTCCTCTGTCTCTATGTTGGCGTTCTAACCTCCGGTGGATTAATGAGGACTGTGGTTAACTGCTCCTCAGATCTCTGCAGGGTAAATCTGTGTCTGTTGTGCAACTTAAACTACTTTTGAACGTACACACGTTCCACCAAAACTAGTTCCTTCTTGAGACTATTTAGCAGAGGCACCGTGGCTCCTTCCGGCGCTTAGCCCTGCCCCAAGACGATTGTGATTGGTTTAAAGAAATGGTGAAATCCAATCAGTAAACTAATCAGTAAAATGGGAGAACTTCCTGAACCATCACCTATACAGTACTAGTACTGCATGTCAAGTGAAATGTGGAAACGCACGAAAGGTGAAGGTTTAAAGATGGATGTTAAAAATACAAAGCAGAAGAAGTCCCACCTGCAGGTCTAACGGAGCCGCTCGCACTTTCAATTAAACTTTCCATGTCTCTCCAATTCTTTTGAATGGAGAGAGAAAATCACTGGGCCGATTCTGACGCATTCGGCTGTTTGAATAAATTAAAGTGAAGAGCGGTACAGGATTGACTTCTCGGAGTGCAGGAAAGTCTGAGTCAGCCTCATGATGCGTTCACTGATTTATTCCATCGTGCATGCAATCTAAATTATTACATGGACTGCAGCAAACGGCACCATAATAAATATGCAATACAGAAATCAATACACAACGTTTACAGAGACGGGCAGAGTATAAAACCGTCTGCCTTCTTAGAAATACATCCGATTGGCTCATTTCACTGTGGAAGTAGCTCACAGTCATTGAGATCTCATATTCCTCTTTCTTCTTTTATATCTTAAGTATTAATATCCGAATATAAAAACTAGATTCTTTTCTCCAGAACCTACCTGGATTTCTCAAAACAAGTGAGGACACTGTGCAACTCATATATATATAAATATATATATATGGTGAAAAACCTGGTAAAAACGTTGTAAAAAAACAAAACATAACAATGTTAAATAAGCATAATTATTTTTAGAAGATGCTGTTGTGTTTCAGTGTTTTTGGAGCTTGACCCGTACTAGAGAACTAAAAGTTTGGATATTGTCGGCCTCATCTGCTTCGAGTAAGCTTCTCAATTTATTTATTTTTTCAACCAAATTTCGGAAATTCATTAATTAATTAAATTCAAACATTAAATATTGTGATCTTTGTGCAGGAAATGCTTCTCTGGATAAACAAAATGCTGTTCATAGCCATAGTCACACACACACACTCGCACACACACACGTGCACGTAACTGCAGAAATAGCCTGAAGAGTGAATTGTTAAACGTGCATAACATAAATATATTATAATTTTAGTGCCCACATGTAGTTATAAAACCACTCTAATGATCATTAACATCCATCGCTTGTATGCAAACACAAATCTCTCTCTGAATTCTGTGTAATTAAACGAAAACCTTGTTCAGTTCTTCAACAGAAGCTCCTGCAGGAACATTAACTGAAGTATTGTGCGATATGAAGGCAGGGACAATATGAAGCAAATGGAAGAGAGAGAGAGAGCTTTTTTTCTGGGTCGAAGCACTCAGACTTCAGAGAGGGAAGAAACATCCAGCAGGAATTGTTGCCTTTGACCAGCAATTGATGTAGTTTTTTGTTCCAGATAAGGTCCAAAGTGCAGCTGGCAGATTACGAGAGGGAGACGGAGAGAGAGGGAGACAGAGAGTATACTGGATACTTTAGAGGCAATTTGGTTGGTTGCTAAAATATATAGAATTTGGTACCGAGCCCTAGCAATATCAGGTAAGCCATTGATTTGAGACCGATACAAGACCGAGACTTTGAGGGGTCGAGACAGAGACGAGACCGAGACTTTGAGGGGTCGAGACAGAGACGAGACCGAGACTTTGAGGGGTCGAGACCGAGACTTTGAGGGGTTGAGACGAGACCGAGACTTTGAGCGGTTGAGACCGAAACAAGACCGAGACCTTGAGGGGTTGAGACCGAGACAAGACCGAGACTTTGAGGGGTTGAGACCGAGACAAGACCGAGACAAGACCGAGACTTTGAGGGGTTGAGACCTAGACAAGACCGAGACCTTGAGGGGTTGAGACCGAGACAAGACCGAGACCCTGAGGGGTTGTGACCGAGACAAGACCGAGACCCTGAAGGGTTCAGACCGAGACAAGACCGAGACCCTGAGGGGTTGAAACCGAGTCAGGACCAAGACCAGTGCCAGACAGCCGGAGCTTCTCCGGTCTCCCACGTTCAGTTTCTTGGGGGCGCATGTTAAGGGGTCGGGGAGAGGGGGTTAACTAAATTAGATTAAGGTTAAGTTAAATTAGAAATTAGTCCAGTTATTGGTTGCATTTGAAGCAGGACGTTTTACAGCCAATCACCGTAATGATGTTAACACATCAAATTACCGTAAAGTGACCAAGACCTTCAAAAAGTGGTCTTGAGACCAAGACTGCTCTGGAGTACCACACCACTGGTCCTCGCTCTGCAAACGTTTGGAGAACCACCGCCTCAGATAACCGACGCGTGTCTCCTGTTGAGCATTTTTCCCGCTTTGAATGGAAGCAATCAGGAGTGACGGTGAAAGACAGCAGCACAATGGCTTTCCACTGAGAGGGAGGATTAATAGCACCCACGTAAGGTCTCGGGGGGGGGGGACGGGTGTGGGCAGTGCTCTTAATGGTGGCATATTAAAAAGCGCGCCCATCTTCCCGGTTAGTGAATCATCTGTCTGATCGAGCCTGTTGTGTCAGAATATGCAGAGCTTCTACCTGTTTTCCTGAAGACAAAAGACAGAGGAGCGATACAGATTTCCCCAGATTATACATTATTCATGCACAAAGTTGAGGCTGGCAGTGGTGTCCTCAAAAAAGGTATGAAGATGTTTTTCTGTGCACGAATTCACACGTACCGTACAGTGTGAGGAGTGCTCCTCTTGTTTTTGGCTCTCTTGTTTTTAATTTACAAGTTAAATTTGCGCAGGATGATGCCAACAAATACCTCCTCACAGACTCGGATGATGGAGTGCGACGGTTGCGTTGAAGTTGTGAAGTAGACGACCCCTCTTACCCTCCACCCACAGACCCTCCTACCAGCCCCCTTTCGGTGGCAGCTCGCCACTCGAGGCTTCAGACAATACGTTTTTCTTTTTGAAAAGTTGGACAAAAGGATTGATTCAGTGGCAGTTCTAGGAGGGGGGGGGCTCAAGGGTGGCCAGTGCTCTCTTAATATAACCCCTAACCCTACCCTAACCCTTGGCCCCCCTAACTGGGGGAATTACTGGAATTGTTGGGTCTTTGTAAATTATAGTGTGGTCTGGACCTACACTGTAAAGTGTCTTGAGATAACTCTTGTTATGAATTGATACTATAAATAAAATTGAATTGAAATTAACTGTGGCAAATATTTTCATACATTTTTAACCCCACCTTTATCTTTTATTTATGTGCAGTGATGGTTTAAAATGTAGGTTAACCCTGAATGAGTATTCTTGTGTTCATTGCTATATGTGCGTCGTTAGTCTTTCGTAGAACCAAACCTATGGAGGGTTAGTGGTATGTAACACTTGATATACTGTATTTGGTACACCTGAAATTGCATGTGGCCCCCAGCCAGGCCCCTCCATTTAAAAAGTTTTTTTTTACACCACGTTACCCAACCTGTTCTCACTACCAACTTGTCAAATGCAGACCTTTGGTCAGTGTCCCAGAGTCAGATACCGACGCAAAAATCTCCCTTCAGCGTCCGTATGGAACGCACCTGGCAGAGCAGCAGCTCCAATGCGGCGCTGTAAGATGAAGTAATATTTAGAGCAACAACGGTAGCCAGTAGTATGAAAGACTGAACATCTGTGTAAGGAGGTTGGTTGGGGTGGATGAGCCAAACAACATAGGACTTTCACCCAGGAGACCGGGACTATGTCCCGTTCTGGTCCCGCGTGTCACTGAAACATACATTTTATAACCCCACCCACCATCTTTTCTTTAACCCAACTGTCACGTTCTTCTTTTCCTAAACCCAACTGTACCATTCTTCTTCTCCAGTTTTTTTATTTCATTTTATTGGGAACCATGGCATTGAATAATTAGTGATTGATCAGGCTTGTTGTCGGCCCATATAGGCCTGTTTCTGCACCCTCACACATTGGCATATTTACAGCTGCCGCGAGATGTTACAGATCTGCCCTGAGGAGGGATAGTTTGGCTTTCACTTCCTGCAGAAGTACGTTCGGAGTCCGGTGCTGCGCTCTATTTAGACTTTTATTGGGTCATTCTTAGTTTAAATCCTTGACGTTCCACTTCCGATGGCAGGAAATTCCACCGGATGCATGTAGTTTGTCCGTCCCCTTCCTCTGTCTCTGTGTTGGCGTTCTAACCTCCGGTGGATTTGTGAGGACTATGGTTAACTGCTCCTCAGATCTCTGCAGGGTAAATCCAGACAGCTAGCTGGACTATCTGTCCAATCTGAGTTTTCTCTCGCACGGCTATTTTGCAGCGGCTCCGTACAGAGCTTAGCACCGCCCAAGACGATTGTGATTGATTTAAGAAAATGCCAGTAAACCAGAGCACGTTTTTCTCCAATCCAGGAATGCTGCGTGGACTAGCCAGTCCCTCCTACGCTCCGCAGCGCTGTGGATGGTCTGGCAAAGCAAGTCTAGGTCATTCTTTCATTCTTGACTTAAATCTCTCAACTTTACTTTTCAACTTCAGTGTTTTCCCTGGCTTTATGAAGGACTTAGGTGTGTGCGTATTTGGCGGGGGGGTTAAAGTGTCTTTCCTCAAGAAAATGTGATGTTTTTCAATGAATACATTTCCCCACACATTGTGTCTTTTGTGAGATTTTTTCTCCTTTTGGTCATGTTTTCTTTGGGGTCTCTGTCCCTTTGTGGTAGTTTTGCGTCCTTTTTTTTCACATCATTTCGGACCCTTATTATTACCATAATCTGTGTCTTAAACGTTAACACTCAAAAAGCTCAAAGACAAAACTCTAAACATGAATACGTCTCTTTTTCAGTAACAACAGAATCCGAACAAATCAGAGCAAATGTTTTCCATTAATCCCTCAGTATCCTGTTAAATCTGTACTGCACCACCTACCTTTCATCCTCTCATTTTAGGTCCAATTTTCAGTCATTTCTCACAGCTGACTCCCCCATGTTTCACCTCTCTTCCTCCGAATGGATCACCTCCTCCTCTCCATCTAATGGAGCCAGCTGAAGTTAAGCTTTATACTTTGTGATTTATCATAATGTTGGTGAAAAAAGATTTCAGTAAGAGAAAAAATGTGTGTGTGTAAATAGATAGATAGATAGATAGATAGATAGATAGATAGATAGATAGATTGTTATTGATCCCAAAATGGGAATTTACGGTGTAAATATAAAAAGATGCACCTGACACGTGCATTAATTAGAACCTCCAAACACATGAGATAAGACGACGCCATCAGGTACTCTATCACGTGTGCGTTTGTGTTTCATCTTTATCTGCAGTTTCTGGACAGGAATTAATTGTGTTTGTTGGCGTTTGTTCTCCGCCACGATAGATCTCGCTGTGGTTCATAATACTGGCAACCGCTTTCATTTCCGTCCTGATGTTGGCTAACCTTAATGGATGACTTTTATGTGCTCTGTGCAGTAATCTGAAATTAATGGCTATCATCATTTAAGGCTTTTTTTCTTTTTTTTTCTTTCAGGCTCGCTTTGAGTTTGCCAGTGTGTCTCGGTTGTCGGTGACGGCTCATATGTCTGTCTGTGTGTGTGGATTCAAAATGGGACTTTAGTGCATTTGCAAGAACTGCAGGATGTCTGTACAGATCGATTATCTCGTGATGTTGATTTACAGCACGGTCCTGTTGGTCCGCGGACTCAGACTTTATATTGTCTACATGTTTATCCTGGAGCTGAGGAAGCTTTTATATTCTGGTGTCTTACTGATAAATAAATAACCTGCATTAATTTATATTTAAAGCTTTAGTGCGTAACTTTTTGATATTAATGAACGTCCGTTAGGTTCAAGCTGTTGCCAAATGAGTTTCTACAAAGCTAATTAAGACTATCAGCTCCACACAACTCTCTCTGCATCTCTCAGTATGACTATGTTCAGAAGATTGAGGCGTCCGGCGACTTTCCCACGCAGAAGCTCGAGTGAAGATAACAACCTCTTCTTCAGAAAACGGTGATAAGTATCTGATTTAAGTTCCGATCTGATAACTCTGACACTGTTTGACATTTTGATACCAGGAACTTTTGGTCGACGCCCTGGTTCAGCAGGCAACAGGAACTTGTGGTCGAGGCCCTGGTTCAGCAGGCAACAGGAACTTGTGGTCGAGGCAAAGCAGCAGCAAGTAACACTCTAGCAACAAGCTGATGATCTGTTTTTGCAAGCCGTTCTCACTCCCACCTGGTCCCAACATACCGACGCTCGGTCAGGGGCCTTCAGGGTCAGATAACGACGCACAAAGTGCCCTTTAGCGTCTGTATGGGATGTACCAATGATATGCATACATGATAACCTTTGTCAATGTGCAGGGACCCAGGTTCCATTCAGCCCAAGATTATTTGTTCTGGGAGACGGGTCAATCCTGAACGGGATGGATAAGCACATCAGAAGCTGAGTCCAGACTAGTTTAATGATAGACAGAGAGCTTATCTTAAGAGGATGGAAGAATGAAGGAGTGGGCTTGTGAGATGGCTAGGGGTGGCGGCGTTTGCCAGATTGGATGTACAGTATATACTAGAAAATGGGGAAAGTACCTGAGCTTTCTGGAGGGCTCCTAAGAAGCTGTGTGCTGGGGGAGAGACTGTATGATGGCTAATGGTGTTGTCATTTATACAGACAGTATGTACACTACCGGTCAAAAGTTTTAGAACACCCCAGTTTTTCCAGGTTTTTATTGAAATTCATGCAGTTCATGTCTTATTGTACTCTGAAATGAAAGAATAGAACAAATGAACAATTTAAATTAAAAAAGAAATCATGGAATCAATTTATAAACCAAAATGTTTCCACATTTTTGACCCATCAAAGTAGCCCCCTTTGGCAGATATAACAGCTGAACACACTCGTGGCATTCTTTCTACAATGGAAATTAAATATTCTTCAGAAAGCTCTTCCCAACTCTGTTGCAGAAGTTCCCATAAATGTGCGGCATTTGTAGGTTGCTTTGCTTTCACATTCCTGTCAGTTCATCCCAAACCAGCTCGATGGGGTTTAAGTCTGGTGACTGTGCTGGCCACTCCATGTTTTTAAGCTTACCATCTTGTTCTTTTTTTGCTAAGGTAGTTCTGGCATAGCTTGGACTTATGTTTTGGGTCACTATCTTGCTGGAGGATGAACCCCTGACCAACTAGTTGTGGCTTCCTATAGACAGCTGGATGTCTGTGATCACATTGGTCCTTGTTGTTCTGGCCAGGAGAACAAGTTAAACAACAAATACTTAAAGGAGAATTCCGGTCGATTTCAACCCGTAGCTCTGTTGTTTGTAAATCAGGACTACTGTCAGTAGCGAGAAAAACGAGAACAAACGGTGCCGCCTACACCGAGTTATCCTCCTGCTAGATTTTGCACCCAACAGTCTTAAACAAGGCTTAAACAGGGCAAATTTTAAACGTGTTTTTAACCTCTAAACATGTTCGAAATGCCATTACTAGTTCTTAGCCATGTGCAGTTATTCCTTACGAGGGAACACAGCGAATTTGACGGCAGTAGATGTGACAGAAAGGCATAAAAGTTGTGTTAATCCTTACCTCTGTTTATGTACTGCTTTCCGGTCAAGTCCACACCAATCGAGTGCCGATCTCATACAATCTAATATTCCAAAATGTATTTTTTCCACAAAAAAACGATTTGCCGAGGTCCTGTCCATAGTAATGAGCATGTATCAACAGGCTGTAACCTGACACCGCAGTGAAGCAGAGCTGCTGACCTACAGTTCAGGAGTTCAGCAGCTCATTTGCATAGGTAACCTAGCAACGGCGGAGCCTGCCTGTCAGGCAGAAGCAGGGAGGAGCTCACAGAGCTGACAGACGGAGCTTGGAGTTAGATCAGGACTAATATGAGAAAATGCTTCGAGTTTGTGCCTTTACAAATTGCGGCAACCAAATGAAGAGATATTTGAGCTTTCACCGTCTACAACCTCCGCAGCCGGGAGATTTTACCGTTATGGCTGGTTGCCATGGAAAAAATACATTTTGGATTATTGGATTGTATGAGATCGGCACTCGATTGTTGAGGACTTGACCGGAAAGCAGTACATAAACAGAGGTAAGGATTAACACAACTTTTATGCCTTTCTGTCACATCTACTGCCGTCAAATTCGCTGTGTTCCCTCGTAAGAAATAACTGCACATGGCTAAACACTAGTAATGGCATTTCGAACATGTTTAGAGGCTAAAAACACGTTTAAAACTTGCCCTGTTTAAGCCTTGTTTAAGACTGTTGGGTGCAAAATCTAGCAGGAGGATAACTCGGTGTAGGCGGCACCGTTCGTTTTCATTTTTCTCGCTACTGACAGTAGTCCTGATTTACAAACAACAGAGCTACGGGTTGAAATCGACCGGAATTCTCCTTTAAGCGTGCTCTAGAGCCAAAGAGTTAAAAAAAAAACACATTTATCAAGCGATATGCTCGTACAGACTGTGAAGAGTGGGAGTAACCTTTGCGACCAGCGTGTCTGCTCTGAGCAGGAAATATCAATTAGACACAAGGATTTAACTTACATCTGCCACACGGTTCATTCATTTCAAAAACATACTGTATAGTCTTACTTTAAGTTTGTGAGTTTCATCTTTTCAAATCCAAAAATTCACTTGTAGCAGTTTGATAAATATAGACTGTAACACCGGTTCTCAGAGCCAGAAGCACATCAATAAAGAAGTGGTAGTTCACATCGTCTGAAGACCGAAGACAAACACAAAAAGCACAGTGAAAACCAGGCAGCGCTGCCTCCAGTCAGACTGCTTTTGGCCCTCAAAAAGCTCCTCTGTAACACATATTGGTGATGTTGCTCGCAGGCAGCACATCCGTAAGCTCTGGAGACCCTAATACCAGCAGACAGAAAGCTACTATTTTCTTCAGGAGCCTAACTGTGCGGGTGTAGTCAGCATGACTGGAGGAGGAGGAGGAGGAGGAGGAGGAGGAGGAGGAGGAGGAAGAGGAGAGCATGATGGAAGGCAGGATGAGATGAGAAGACGTCAGCGGTGAGGAGAAGCACCCTCAGATGTGATCCCCTCCTCCTCCGAGTGGCTAATAAGAGAGAAGAGGACGGAGCTGAAGGAAAGGGAGAAAATTGTTTTCCACGGTCCGAGGATTGGATTTTTTTCAGAGATCGATGTCACATGTGAAAGTGATGAGGAGAGGAGAGAGGAAGGAAGGCAGACTTTAAGTCCTTAAAGGACAATTCCGGTGTAAAATGAACCTAGGGGTTAATAACACATGGGTACCGAGTCAACCGTTCTCTGGGATATGTTTTCATGCTAATCAAATGTGACCGGTTTTATCGCAAACCGATCTTGGATGATGTTCAGTCACTTTGGGATGTTTCCCGAATTGACCGGCGTTTAGAACGCCAACACAAAGAAATATATATATATATATATATATATATATATATATATATATATATATATATATAATAGACTAGTTTCTCTGCTACCAAAACAGCCCATTACAGTTTAGAAAACTGACTCATACAAAATAATTTTGCATCTCTTCAGTGCTGTGAAGTAAGGTCCGGCTACACCACAGATGCATTCTGGGATGGGAGGGAAAAAAAAAAAACTCTAGTTTTTCGGCATTCCTTTAAACCAATCACAATCGTCTTGGGCGGCACTGATCTCCAAACGCCGCGACGGCGGCTCTGCTAAATAGTCTCGGGTAGGAAGTGGTTTTGGGGGAACATTTGCACGCAGCTAGACAAGCTCCTATAACAGATTACCCCGGACGTTGTCACGTTCATAGATACTGTGTTTAGTCAAACTAGGTTTAGGGTACTATTGGTTTTAAAGATGATCTAAATAGTGAGGTTTTGTATCAATTTTTGTAGTATGTACTTTAGTTAACTAGCTCCTTTTTAAAGAGTCCTCTTTCAGTTATATTTGTTTTTTTGTTTTAAGCACTGGCCCTTTTTCCTTTGTAGTTTGTGTAGTATATCATATATATATACATGGGATTTGGTGGGGTTACAGGGGTTAACTCTGCTGCACACTTTAATCCAGCAAACTTCATCAATTCTGCTTCTGAGGACAGATGTCTGAGGGAAGCGGAGTGAACTATGATGACAACCACTCAAGTTGAAAAAGTGCCAAACATCCGGAAAAAACCTCCAGAGAAATGTGTAAGCAAAGCGTGACTCTGTGACCCTAACGATGTGCAGCGTAAGCTGAATGCATTTCACAAAGATTGCTCGACTCACCACATAGCAGCATGAAAGCATGACTAGCAGCTGAGCTCTCCGAGAGCAGCCACTCGTGTAAATATCCACATCCCAAAATCAATTATGTGCTACTTGTGCCGCTGAACGGCCCTCCCAGCTCGTCCTGAAGATACACACTACAACACACACTTGAAACACTCACCTGGTGGATCGATGAACTCAGGCTTTGTTCATCTAAAAATATTCCCTCGTTATTTAACACCAGAAAGTCCAACGCTACCACTGCAGCAGAACAGTCAAGTGAAGTGAATTTCATGAATATTTAGATGGAGATATATGATCAGCAGAGAAAGAGTTTATCTTGTTAAGACCTCTTGTCTTTAAAACCTCTCAGGGAAACAAAGTAACAACAAGAAACTTGTCTGCTTTTTGCACAGATTAAAGATAAGATGCAGCAATACCTTTATATACATACAGTGTATATATACAGTATATATCCATATTTTAATAATATATTAAATTAAAATAGACAGTGTTGGGCAAGTTACTTCCAAAATGTAATACATTATAGATTACTAGTTACTGTCATTTGAGAGTAATTAGTTATAGTACAATATTACTGTCTCTGAAATGTAAAGCTTTACACTATCTTTGCATTACTTTTGAGTTACTTTCACAGCGGAAGTTTGACTTGGCAGCTAGCTTGTGAATTTCACCACCAGATCAATAAAGTCTCCTCTTTATCCACTTTAATACATCATAGGTTATTCATAATATTTTGTATAATTAATATGAATATGCAAAGTAACTAAAGCTATAAAAGTAAAATGTACAATAGGCAAGAAAGAGAAAATTAAAATACTCAATTAAAAGTACAGTTGTAATGAAGTACAGCATAGTTACTTTTCACCGCTGATAAAATGCAATGGTATTTACGTGTGGTTATATACGCTAGCCAAAACATTAATTCCCGACATGTTTATATCCGTGAGCAGCTCGGACACACTGCTGTCCACACTGACATACCGTCACCTGTTGGAACACAGATGTTGTCCGTACCGTCTCTGGTTCCAGTCCCTGACCCCGGGAACAGAGACGGGACAGCTCGCTTCAACTCAGCGTAATAACTCTTAAACATTTTTTTTAAAACTCATATCCATCTCGCAAATGTATCCGTCTCTGCAATCATCTCAACCATTGAATACAGCAACAGGAAATAATACTCACGCCTTTTTTTTCTGCAGCTAAAGACACAGGTTAACGTTAGCTTACCAGCTGGTAGCATGCAGCTAAAGACACAGGTTAACGTTAGCTTACCAGCTGGTAGCATGCAGCTAAAGACACAGGGCAACGTTAGCTCCCACGGAATTCCACGGTGACTTCATGTGACCCCGTCAAACTAATGGTGCATTTGTAAACTCTGAGGAACTCAAACTGTAATAGTACCCTTCTGCCATGTAGTTCCTGTTGAAATTTTCTTTTAATTGAATCGTGGATTTGAGAAATCGTGATGCTCCTACTGTGTGTGTGTGTGTGTGTGTGTGTGTGTGTGTGTGTGTGTGTGTGTGTGTGTGTGTGCGCGCGCGCGCTTATGCGATTAGTCTCTGCAGAGATGGGGTCTGACATTTAACAATGTCACAGCGAACCCCCGAGCACAACTGCTACTTTCTAACAGGATAACATCCTTATTTGTTATTGGATTATTAAACACACACACACACACACACACACACACACACACCCACCCACCCACTCTTCTGGTTGGTAATTTTCTATCTCTTATTTATTCTCTTTCTTTACATTCAACACAAGAGTTGATAATATCAGACCATATTGTTATTCCCTAAGGAGGGAATAAGCATAATTACATAATGGATACATAATGTCATGTATAATATATGTACAGTATATAAATATAAAGTTTCTAATATACAGAAATCATGCAGTAATAATCAATATTATGAGGTATATATTAAAATGTACTCAGTTCTGCCTTTCCCTTGCTTTTAGTATTCTGCTAAAATACAACAAATGACTTGTTGAATAAAAAAAGAACCCGAAAGGAAATTATTTCCAACATTAAACTGAACACAAAAGGCACCATTAAAAAAAAAAAATTAAAGTTAAATTTTAAAGTGCCGTTTTCAACTGATTCACAAAGAAACGCAGCGGGCCTGCGGCGAAAAGTTGAGATCGACTCAACTTTTGGAGAAACAACCCCGTGTCGCGCTAAGCGTGGATCAGAATTGTCGGTTTGTTTTGAGGCGGTGTGAGAGTCCCGTACAGGAAACGGGACACATCACTGCCTCTATTGCTGCCACAAGAAAGTTTTACAACACTAAACACAAGCACTGAACTGCCCGGCAGTTTGTGGAAATGAATCCGCCTTCAAATGCAGTCGGAAACGTCGAGATCTATAAACGATCTGATGGAAAACCGTAACTATGAAATATAAAGTCAAGGATGTCACACAAATGGCTGTTTCAGTGATACTCTTTCCCTCCACCCACCACTCAGCCCTGCGGAGAATCGCCCCAGATCACCTATTGGTGATGTGAACGCAGCCTTAGTTTCTTTCCAAACCCCAGTTATATGAGTAAAAATATTGGAATGTAAAATAAATAGCGTCATAGATGTGTTACTTTTTTAAATGCTCCCATGGTGTTAATAATCCTGGTCATATACAATGAGGGACATGGCGCAGGTGTATGGTTGGTTGTAACTGTATGAACGCCCTTTAATTTTCAACACTATAAATCATTTTTATTTAAGATTTTTATTTGCTTCAGAGTTTCCAGCCACTATTACACATAATATTTCATCGCCTCAGAGCAGGTACTGTGTATTATTCATGTTACAGTAGCTCCGTGACTGCGAGTTGTGTCAGTAAATCACTGTCACCCCGGGGTGACCTGGCACTTATAGTCTACACCACATTAGCCCCTCAGCCGCCTCCCGCTGACACTTTTCCTTGAGAAGCTGTCTGCAGCATAAGCCGTCGCCTGAGCCAGCCGCCATGAAAGCTCCACAGGCAACGAAGCAGCAGAGAGAGAGAGAAACCATCCAGACGGAGAGAAAAACACAAGGCCAACGGTCATTATGTTTCTTTTTGTTGTTGCAGTGGCTTTCCTGCGGAGCAAGCTGATAGACACACATGGCCCCCTCCCCAAGGACAAAAGGATGAGGATGCACATTTTAAGATGTCATTAAAAAAAAGTCCGAGCAGAATTCACACAGACGCTAGAGATTTAAAGAAATACACATTTTGGGAAATACACTTATTCACTTTGGTTCTGAGTGTGAGATGAGAATAAATTAACCTCATATCTGTGTGTTGAAAGGATAGCCGTTATCTCTGCTCGCTTCAAAGCCACCAGACTCCTTTGACAAAAACGGTGATTTTACCTCGCAGAACACGGGAGTTGCTGCTCTGCCACTGCCTCCATCGGTTAGTTAGTTGGTTAGGTCTGTTAGTTCCTAACACTTTAAAACAACAAAGTCCCACAAAAGCATGCAGCTAAAGACACAGGTTAACGTAAGATTACTGGCTGGTAGCATGCAACTAAAGACACAGGTTAACGTTGGCTTACGGGCTGGTAGGTATATGGACCACAATGGAAACAAGCCTTTGGACTTTATTGTGTTTTATCCTTTTGAACACGTCTTGTTGATTGTTGTTCAATAAAGTTTTCAATTCAATTCAGGGAGCATGCAGCTAAAGACACAGGATAACGTTAGCTTACCGGCTGGTAGCATGCAACTACAGACACAGGGTAATATGTGCAGTTGCCTGCAGCTTCTCTTTTCCAGACACCATGGCGGCTGCAGGAGTTGAAGATGACTTAGAAACAACAGAACTGGAAAATCCTCTTGCTTTTTCTGAAGTCACCTTATGGCAACATTTAGCCTTCCCCGTGAGTGAGTTATGGAAACAAACAACAAAGGTAAAGCAAGTGGGCTCCTCACAACTCCATGGTGCATTAATTTGACCCTTGTTAAATTAGATAGATATTTATTGTCCCATAAGGGAGATTTGATAGTTTGTTCAGCAGTGTTCTATGGCAGAAGCGCCAAAACTTCTGCCAAAGCGAGTCCTTCTACACCTCAGAGTCCTGTATCTGGGGCCAGATGGCAGCAGTGTAAATTGTGGATATAGAGGGTGATTGGTGTCATTGACAATGTTTAGGGAAGGCATTTGATGGCTCCATCAATGATAATTTTGGAGGCGACGTGTGATCTTGTTGATTTTTTTTCTTTTTCGGAACAGTAAAGCAGGATGGGTTGGATTATGCTTTTGTAGAGTAACAACAGAACAACAGAGTGTACGGATGACTTAGTCTCTGCTGCGATCGTTTGTGGATAGCGTTGACGTGTTGATCTAAAGTGAGTCTAAGGTATTTGAATTCATTGACCTTGTCTACTGTCTTGTTATGGATGGAGACGGGAATGAGTCCAGTGTTTGGTGCGTTACAGACCAGTCCTTTTGTTTTCTCTATGTTCAGATGGAGGTAGTAGTCAGTGCACCACTGTGTGTGTCGATAGGTTAAAATGGAGTGGTGGCTGTTGGGTAGACCCAGATTGGCATTGCCAATATTTATAGAATGTGGCGATGGGTGAGGGGCTGATGCATTTGTTTGTGTAATAATAGTGCATTCAATTGAACCTTGTAAACTGTGACAAACTTAAACTGTGAAAGTACCCTTCTGCCATCTAGTCCCTATTGACATTTTCGTTTAATTGAATTGTGGATTTGAATCTGCAGTAAAATTACTGTTTTTGTCAAAGGACTGTTGTTGGTTTTGAAGAGAGCAGAGATAACTGCTTCATTTCCCCGTCGTAAAGGGCTGTCTGACAGCTAGGTAAAGTGCTGAAAATACTCTAAATATCATCACACTAAGAAAGAAAGAAAGAAACTGGAATATATTCTTTTCTGAACGTATTCTTGGCTTTTGTTTTCCTCTGGCTTTCTGTGTGAGACTTGAATGCTCCTGTATGTTCATATTAATCTTATTTTTTGTTACACATAGACACACACACACACACACACACACAGTCCAAACACTTTGATACAACACAAGTAATTGGAGATCAGCTGATATGTGCTGCGTTGTTTCCCTTGTTCCCTTTATGCAATTTTAAATAATGCCCATATATGCAATGCAATCTTTATAACCCAAGCAACTTTTATATGTAATCTGGCTGAATTATTCACAGCATTGCTGCCTCCTGAGTCATGCTGAGTTTACTCAGATTTAATTTACAGTGACAGAGTCCGTGTCAGTGTAACACGCAGGTACAGTAGACACAGCGATGGCACCGGTGTGTGGTATGCAACGGAAGGTACTGACTGGGGTTAGATATATTCAAGAGGGAAACTTTCCACGGGAATGAACGGGAATTTATGGGAATTAAAAGGGATATAACGAGAATAAAATGGGAATGTAGGGTGTTTTGCTGTTGCTGTGTTTGCCATATTATACACAGATGGAAAGAAAACATTTTAAATCATAAACAGACATAATTGTTGTGTGCTGAGTTGAACTTTTGAATTAAAAGAGCTGAGTCATTTAACATTTTATTAAACTATCGTTAAACAACAACAACAACCATACGACAGTAATGACCGTTTGTTCCTCCCCTCCAATATGACCCACAGGAGCGTCCTCATATCTAAACCAGAGGAGGTAACGGTTGCGGTTTTACACACAGCGTTAACGTTGTAAAACGGTCCCAGTTTGGTTAGGTTTAGGCACCAAAAACTACTGAGTTAAGTTGAGAAAAAGATGGAGGTTTGGGTTCAAATCAGACGTTACTTCACTTCCTGGAGGTGACCACGTGACGCAGAGCGTGACGTAGCTCCGTTTGTTCCGTAAACTTAAGATATCGCATCCTGCTCTCGCTCACCATTTAATGAAGAAACTTAACGTTTTGGTCCCCCTGGACGTAAGTCAAGAGTATTTCCACCAAAGGATACTTTTGACGGTACTCCTGAGGTACCGAAATGTTAGTTTCTTTAATAAATGGGGTTGCTGTAGCAAGAGCAGGTGTTCCTTTTTTTTAAGTCTACCTATCTCTTTACTGTTCAGGAAAACCTCAGGAGCAGAAACAACTCATTTCACATACGTGAAGAAGGTTCGGGAGACCTGGATGAATCACACGGGAGCATTTAATGGACACTCAAATGAGGAGACAATAAGGCAGGCAGTTCAGTACAACCACAATGTGTTATTGTGCAGTGCCGTCCCAACTCTCTGAAGTTCCTGTCCTCCTGAAGGTGTATTTAAACTCATGCTGGAGGCGTTACGTTTAGCTGAACCTTGAACAAAGATATTGCAGGCGCCGTAAACACAGATACTAAATCGTGTGGCTGGCCCACCGACCTCCAAAAGGAGACCGTCCTGAGACAAAACGTCCCCCTTTTTCATGCGGCTGTCTACGCACAATCTCTGAATCTGTAGATAATCAACCAGTTATACATGAAGAGGTTTGGTTGTTGGAGACTGCCCGAATATTCTTGTCCCCTGACCTGTGACCTGATGTTGTCATGTAAGCTTTCCCTTAGTCTCATCATACCACAGCATGGTGTTTCTGCAAATTCCACCACAGGACATTTGGCGCCCTCATACTTCCTCACCTTACATCCTGCTTTGCTCCTGTCACAACTACTACGGCCACTAGAGGGCGCCGCCACTAGAGACCTAAATACAGGTCAGAATGATGCTGGAACAAACGACCTATGTGGCTGCCTTTTGAGGAATGACCGTCTTGAAAAAGACAAAAGGACTCCATATTTTCTCCATGGACTTCTTTTTATGTGAATTTTCCCCCCAAATAAGTCCGGCATTGAACGCTATGATTTTTATATTGAAATTGTGAAAAACACGTTTTCCAAAATTCCAGCGTTTCCAACTGGTGTTATTGTTGGTGGATTGTTTTCCTCAGTGCTAACGTTACCAACAACCCAGGACACAATGCCTTTGTTTTCCAAACGAACTGAGCAACGTAGACGGTGATTTTCATATTCATATGCTTGTCATGTGCACATATTGTATATTGGCAATCTTTAAAATGTTGTCATCATAATTCGGGGGCGTTGGGGGATTGTCCGGTGCTGCAGATCTTGTCCGACAACAGGGTTAATAACTGATACACATACAAATCATAAAGTAGAACCTGTCTTTTCAGCATTTTATTGGTGTGACTATCCATCCTGTTTCCAGCTGCAGGGATGTCAAGTGATTCATGAAGCATCGCTGAGCATCGTGACTGACGGAGACAAACGATGTCAGGCTTAATACGGCATCATAAAAAACACATTAAAAATCCAATACCATAATACCTCGCAGCCATGAAACTGTCATTATAGATATACAGAAATGAGTATAATATTCTGCTCTTTTAAAATGTCTCCAGCACGGTATTGCATGCATTGGACACCCGGGTCGACTTTATGATGTCTGGATCCTTTGTGAGAGGAGGTTTTTAAATCCTACAAATGTTGTAAAATAACCCCAGCCCCTTGCAGACAGAACATCAAGATATGATGAGAGCTGTCCTAATTAGACTAAATTATACCACTGGAGGGCTTCAACAATTACAATCAAAGGCTTCACTGGAAGAAGTAAACAACACGTTCTGCTCTTCGGCTCTCTGACGGCTCGTAGTTCACAGGTATTAAAGGGTGACTGGTATTTTTCAAGCTTGACCATATTTTCCCAAGCTTTTTGTCTAAGTGAGTGATGGGAGCAACATGTTTTAAATTGAGTCCAGTTTTGAGAAAGACCACTGCAGTCGACAGCCACTATACAGGCTGCAATGTAACCATTCAGGCTTTGTTCGTCAGTTAGTGCCCACCAAAAGGTCAGTTTTTGCAGCGGACAGACTCCGATTATTATTCTAAGTGTCTGACAACATTATGGAAAGGATCCCTACGGAGATAGACCTTTTAGTTAAAGAGTAAGATCCTTTTTGTTTAACATGAAACAGCCCCGAAATCACCATCACCAAACTCCACCAGACTCCATGTAAATAATCAGGACTTTTAGCGTGTAAAGAGCCAGCATATCTCCACCAGACTCCATGTAAATAATCAGGACTTTTAGCATGTATAGAGCCAGCATATCTCCACCAGACTCCATGTAAATAATCAGGACTTTTAGCGTGTATAGAGCCAGCATATCTCCACCAGACTCCATGTAAATAATCAGGACTTTTAGCGTGTATAGTGCCAGCATATCTCCACATGTAAATGGGTGAATTAAGGGTTTATTTCAACCAAACCAGAGTGGTGATTGTTGGAACAGTGGAAAGATGAACCAAGACTGCTTTCGGTAGTTTTATTTTGTTTCTGTCCACTTTAAATGAAGTGTGTTTTACGATGATAAAAGTCCTGATTATTTACATGGAGTCTGGTGGAGTTTGGTGATGGTGATTTCGGGGCTGTTTCATGTTAAACTAAAAGGATCTTACTCTTTAACTAAAAGCTCTATCTCTGTAGGGATCCTTTCATAATGTTGTCAGACACTTTGAATAATAATCTGAGTCTGTCAGCGGCAAAAAACGCACTCTTAGCGGACGCTAACTGAAAGTCAGCAATTGCCCGTTAACTATATGCACTAATAGGCAGCTTGTTCCACCGCTTAATACTGGTGCAGTTTCTAAAATTCAGTCATTTAGACACAAAAAAATGGGAAAATAGAGTCTATGTTGAAAAATACCTAAGCTACCCTCTAAACAGCTGAACTAATTAGTTAAAGTGCCCATATTATGAACAAAAACACTTTTTCTGGGATTATGGGTTTTCCCCGTTACTAATGTCTGTGCCCAAGCACTGACTAAGTGAGTATCTACTGAGCACATGCAACTCCCAAGAAAGATAGAACAGAAGGGAGATGCCTCACTCTTTAGCTAAAACAGAGAGCTCAACACACAGGGTGAAAAGAGGAGCTGCAGCAATGTGCGGTACAACAAAAATATGGTGTTTTTTGAAAATTAAACCATGTAAACCTATTCTGGTACAACCTTAAAATACAATTATGAACCTGAAAATGAGCATAATATGGGCACTTTAACTATCACCTATAAAATTATAAATATTTTTATTTTTTTGGGGAATAATTTGGGGTGTGTGTGATAATACAGTGCTGACAGAGGGTCTAATGTCGCTATTCTTTCCCTGTCCATGTCAGTATGTTGCGTCTTATATTCTGGTCAAAATGTCACTGAAGCAGACAAAGATAATTCTCCTGAAACACACTGACAGAAAACAGCAACGCTAAATTGTCTGATTCCATTATTTTTTGCTCTGTAAGTGCTCGCAGTCGATCCCACCGACCCTCCTCTGAAACAACAAGCACCAGCGTTTACATCGTCTCACCATGTCCTTTATTCAAACCCTTAATATGATTTCAAAATTAAAAGCATTTACCGGGACACAAGAAACACAGGAGCGGAGATAGAAGATACAAGTGAATACAAGGCAAGACTGAGAGGTCATTATGCGAAATTTAAAGTCCAGCTGAAATCGCAAAAATATAATTTTTTTTTTTATTTGTTGATGATAAATTATAAGCGTTAAGAGGAAGTGATGGATTCAAATGTGAGATGAAGCACTGAGGTCAGTGGCGCCGGCAGCCGTAATCCTTTATGTTTTATGTGAGACATGCAACGCATCAAATGTTAACGATGTGTAAAGGCGCACAGGAGCAGCAGCAGACAGCAGCTCTGTTCTGCTCTGTTCACAGTACTCATATTCTCATTAATTATACGTTATTTCAACAACCCATCCATTATTAATCACAATGTTCATTTTTATGACTCGATCCGTAGATGAACTGGTTGCTGGACGCTTGAGTATCGTTGAACCCACGGACGCAGCTATGGCGTGTTGTTTGAATCGTGTGTTAAAGCTTTAGTGCGTAACTTTTTAATATCAATGAGCGTCCGTTAGATTCAAGCCGTTGCCAAATGCGTTGCTCCAAAGCTGATTAAGACTCTCAGCTCCACACAACTCTCTCTGGATCTCTCAGTGGGACTATGTTCACAAGATTGTGGCGTCCGGTGATATTTTCATGATCTGGTCATCATGATATGATAAAAGTACGCTGGGAGCACACTCTCATACACGTTACATATTATAAGAACAGCTGATTTCTGGCGCAGTACACCACTTAAGCGGGCGGACGGTTTTTGTGCAGACTTTGAAATAAAATCCTTCCGTGGCCACTGATTGAGCGTTCACAGTGAAATCAATTAATTTTAGTTTGATTTGTCAAGATCACGGAATCTGTGTGTAGAATTAATCTGGGTTTCATACCAACTTTTGGTGCAAATTTGGGTTAAGGCTAGAAGGGATACAGCTACGGCGACGACAGTTAAGGTAAGGCACCGAAACGAATAGTTAAGTTTAGGAAAGAGATCGTGGCTTGGATTAAAACACCCTCCAATACCATGGATGTAGTGCCCCTCGTCCAGCCATGCCAAAATGCTTAAATATGCACTTCAATATTTAATGGAATATACAGTGTGTTCCCGGGGAGCAGAGTTCACTATATGCGGCGAAAACAAAATACTTTCACCCAGAAAACAGTTGTTCGTGTCTCCGGAGTGTTTTAATCCAAACCATAATCTTTTTCCTAAACTTAACGAGTCATTTTGGTGCCTAAACTGGTGTCATCGCTGTGTGGCGCTCATTTTTGTTGGCTAAACTCCACTACCACGGCCCCTGAAAGGACCATCGTTTGGCGGTGCCTGTAGCCGGCTCACAGTCACCAATTGGCGGGTAAACAACTGCCGCTGGCAGCCGGCATCCAGGAGCTCTGTAGTGGCTACATTTTTATCATTGTATGGCACTATGTTAACATTACAGTGCTTCGCTCAGTTTAAAATACTTCTATTTTAGGTATGTAATGGTGTATTGGTGAAGTAGCATTGATCACTTTGGGGGGGTACATTTGGTAAAAATAATTCAGTAGAGGCAGGCATATGTAGACCAGAAAGTGGGAAATCCCATACATCCCCTCCGGCAAATACCACCCTGTATATATACATATATTTCACTTATTACATATCTACAGTATATTCACTACCATGTTTACATTCACTTTATTGTATACCTGTCAACTACAAATATACTATATATTAAATACTATGTTGTATTTTCCCTTCTTTTACTATGTTGTAGTTTGTAATTTTATTACTTGCATGGTTTTCTTTTTATAGTACATATTTAATGAGCACTGTTCGAGGGAGCCTGAGATCTAAAATGTTCATTGCGGTTGGCTGCTTCCTTGTAATTGTTGTTGTGCATGTGACAATAAATAACTCTGGCACCGAGCTCCTTTTACCACCTATTTTGCAGGGACACGTGTATGAAGGTCTGAGCTGGCATTAAAGAGGTCTAATCACCTTGCACTGCCAACAAGATCATTCACACTTTGCATTGTGAACAGCCTGGGAATATTTTATGCGCGTCATCACCTTCATGTAAAGTGTATGATCTAAGGCTGGCAGGTTGAGAAAAAGAGAAGGGAGTCTGGTATCCTGTTCTCACAATAACTACGTTAACATGCACATCATATTCCAGTTTTTGCCCTCTTTCCCGAAAAAGATGATATTCCGACTCAGCTGTTTACATAGCTAATGAAAGTGAATATTCCACTAATAGTGTTCCAGCGGTGGAGGACTTGTTGAAGCGTGTGAACACAGCCTCCCTCTTTCATTCCTTCATCCAGCTTCTAGAAAAGGTCGACTTATATGCAAAAACCTGTTGATGTGGATATATATATATATATATATATATATATATATATATATATATATATATATATATATATATATATCTCAAGTATTTAACAATGTTTAAAAGTAGCTGTATTTCACCTTCTTTTCTATTGGCCGAGCATCTCTACCGCAGCCCTGCAAACTGCCGACTGGTTGGTTTGTGTACAGTAACTATAGCAACGCACAGAGCTGACCGTAAGCCGTAAACTGTCACAAACTGCAGTAAAAACCCTGATTGAGACGCAGATTCTGAATGCGCTGTATCTGAATGCGCTGTATACATAAAGAATGCTTCCAAAACCAGAATAATACCGACATACCACAAAATGATATTTTCAGAAAGAGGCTCATTCTGATTATCTAAACATAATATGCTATTTACATGACCCGTATCAAATTCGGAATATTCTCATATTTGGAAGAATAGTGGAATATTGGTGTGCATGTAAACGTGCTCAATGTATCCATGAAGGACACAGTGTTCACAAACGTCCGCTAGTAACTGTACAAGCTAACTAAAAGCAGTGTTTTAGTAGCAGTGATGCAGAGTAAGAACCAGAACATGTAGCTTCCAAACTGACCCATGTTGCCATTAGCAGGTTAGCTTTTACATTAAATTACATTACATTACATGTCATTTGGCTGATGGTTTTATCCAAAGCTACTTACAATTAAGTGCTTTCAACCCTGAAGGTGCAAACTCCAGACAACAAGTAGTAAGTACATTAGCTTTCAATTAGCAGATTTTTGTGCTTCTACCATAAAAGTTGTCTACGTAGTAAAATGATATCTTCCATTTAGTCCAGTTATGAACGACACGGATACAAAGATTTCTGGCTGTGTTTTAGTTGTTAAAAATAGTTCAGTGATGTGTTATACGATAGGTAGTCCACAGGCTGTTTATTTTTTTTAAATGACTGGATGCGGTTGAT
Organism: Perca flavescens; assembly: GCF_004354835.1. Taxonomy (NCBI): domain Eukaryota; kingdom Metazoa; phylum Chordata; class Actinopteri; order Perciformes; family Percidae; genus Perca; species Perca flavescens. The sequence goes on from NC_041346.1 coordinate 30,828,085, forward strand.
GCTAGAAGGGATACAGCTACGGTATTTATCTGAGAAAATGCGGCGTTTGAAAATTAAGTTTAGGCACCAAGACGACGAAATGTTTAGTTCAGCAAAAAGATCCTGGTTTGGATCAAAACACTCCCGAGGACCGAACACCCGTTTCCTGGGTCAAATTATATTATTAAATTATGCAAGATTTTGCGTAACTTCTGGTCGTAGCTGTATCCCTTCTAGCCACAACCCCCCGGGTGCTCTAGCCATCCCACTTACTGTGAGGCCTGTTGAACGCTTTGCGGCTCCATCAAAAATAGACCTGGCACGTATTTTTAACGGAGAGAAGAGCCCCTTCTGGGATGCTTCTACGATGCTCTGAATCGCGGCTGGTGCAATAACAACCATTGTTTCTAGCGGCTGCGATTGTCGATGCCGGCCGCGGCGCCTGGTGGAATTTCGCGCTTAGTCTTAACAGAGCTGCTAGCATGGCTGCAGAATTCACGGAGCAGCTTTGTAGCAGCAAAAAAAAATACATGCAGTTTAATTTCAGCTGGACTTTAAAACAGTAAGCAGGAATACTTTTTATTGTTTAAGCTAACATACTGTACAAAAGCTGATTAGTTAGTAATCTTACATACATACAGTACTGGATGCTTCGGTCAAGCAAATGTCCATCGGCATTTAAAAAGGTAAAAGAAGTGCATTTTTGAAAAACATGCAGCCACACACACACACACATACACACACACACACACACACACACACACACACACACACACACACACACACACACACACACACACACACACACAGAGTGAGGAGGAGCATCTTCATCAGGGATTCTGCTCATTGTTGGGGTCGGCGCAGAGTTCAGATACTGTCTGTATTGCTTTGGCAGGGAGCACACTGATAAGGATTCGAAGCTCGCTGTCCAATGTGTTCATTAAATATTGCAAATAAATCAATCAAACACACCTAAAACCAGTGGTGGAAGAAGTATGCAGACCCTACACTACAGTAAAAGTACTTATACACACATACGCGAAAAGTCCTGCATTCAAAACCTTACTGAAGTTAAAGTATATAAGTTGCAGACTTTCTAAAGACTATCTTTACAAAAAAAACTGATAATAGCCACTTTGAGGCTTTAGACTTTCCGGTGTTTTGCTAATTGTCTTTGTTTTTAATAGGGCTGTCAATCAACTTAAATACTTCATCGCGATGAATCCCATGATTGTCCATAGTTAACGCGTGATTAATCGCAAATTAATCACACATTTTTTATCTGTTCTAAATGTACTTTAAAAGGGATTTTTCAAGTTGTTAATGCTCTAGTGGCTTTTGAGACTGGGCGTACTCCTTCAGCGTTATCACCAACATTCAACATCAACCCATCTGGAGATACGTGGTTTTCACTGGACAGGAGGGGGAAGAAACACTGGCATCTGAAAAGTAACTTAAGCTGTCAGACAAATGTAGTGGAGCAAAACCTTACATTCGTTTATAAGATGCAGTGAAGTACAAAGACGCATAAAATGGAAATATTCAAGCAAAGCAAATGCACTGCCTCCCCCTTTTAGTTTAGAGGACAGAAAAGAAAAACATTAAAGGGGAGAAAAGATGAAAAGAAGTATGGGGGGGGAAGCAAACAGCTCAGCTCGTATCCCATTAACATGTAGAGTTTCCATCTTTCATCTTTCGGCCTCTGACGATTCTCTTGCTCTAGTTTCTCCCTGTCAAAGCCTCTGGCTATCACCTTAGTGAAGAGATTCCCAGAGAGAGGTGCATCATCAAGCGGTTCACTGAGACTCGGGAATAAAGGCTCTATTCATCATAACGTACACGCCCCGTAACGTTACGGCTTTACATGTTGGAAGGGGAAGAGGCACAGAGGGAGGATACTCACATTTTCCCGTGTTCCTTAACTGCCCATTTTATCTCTGATAAAGGACACTTAGTGATATTTGTTCTCTTCCAGTTAGACCCTTAGGCAACCCTCCTCTACTCACATGCGCACATACACACACACACTCGCACACAGACCTAAACCAAACACATAATTTGAGATTTAAATTACTGAACACAGACCCTGTATCCTCTTGACTTCCGTTTTGAAACATAATCAAATCATTCTTCCTCAAGAGTCAGTGAATATTCAATTACCCCGTATTCTTAAATAACTTTAAAGATAAATGATTCGGCCACTTGACCGCGGCTTTCTGAAATCTCCCTCTTTGTCGACTCTGCTCTGACATAAATAACAGCTTTCAGACACACACACGGAGGACACCACGGATGAAATTTCCTCCTCAATGTACTAGTGTTTATGTCGATGCTGAGTAAAGGTCAATCCCATATCAAATAAAGAAAGAAACAAATCACTTTTACTATGTTATGACCAAACGTCTTTATGTCCGCCGGCAGCAAAACATAATCCTTTCCTTTTTAGAAGAACGTACCCTTTGTGGCACCGTAGAGAATCTTCTTGAAGGCCTTCCTGAAATCGTTGTTGAAGATGGTGTAAATGACTGGGTTGAGGCAGGAGTTGCAGTAGCCGATCCAAAAGAAGAATTTAAACAAAGGGTTGGGGATGCTGCAAAACTCGGGGCACACCGCCTGCAGAGAGTAGGAGAAAAAGAAGGGGAACCAGCAGATCACAAACCCTCCCATCACGACAGCCAGGACGAAGGTGAACCTCTTCTCCCGGTTAGCCATGGCTTTGCGTCGGGATGTGGGCGTCCCCTCGAACTTCGTCGTTTCCTCCGGTGCCAGTTTGGTTGAGCCAGATGATGTGGCCATTGTGTTTTTGTATCTGCACGCCAGGTTCAGCATCTGAACTTTGAACCCTTTCCTTTGGGACAATCCCAAAGTTTGCTTGTCAACCTTGTTCGTCTCTTCTTTGCCGTTAACGCCGTCCTCGCACATTTCTGAGCCAGAGCTCGATGAGTTCTCGGGGGGTGCTTCCCCTCCTTCATTTGGACGCGTCTGGGACTCATTCTGGGGAACAGCTGAGAGGATTTGGCTGCCATGTTGAGGGATTGAAGGGGAGGAGGTGGATTTTTGGACTGGAACGTTACTCAAATTAGCAGGGTGCCGATTGTCCTGGCTCACGGTTTTCTCAGGCGGGTTTTGGAATGATGACGGAGTTGACTCAGAGCCAGACATTTTGGCCAGGCCTTTTTGTTGTTGGCCATCTGTCATACCTCCTTGATCCTCATTCTGTTGTGACAGCTCAGATATCTTTGCCGGAGGCTCGTTGGTTTCCGCGCTTGCATTTCCTCCTGCTGTCACTATATTCTTCTGTCCGGGTGGGCAGCGTGTGTGCTTCTTTGCGATCTGATAAATCCTCACATACACCAGGATCATTATCACACAGGGGACAAAGAAAGATCCGATGGTGGAGTAGAGAATATACCAGCGCTCGTTGTTTAGCTCGCACACCTCTTCGCCTCCTTCGCTCTTGTCCAGGGTGAGAAGAGGAGGGAAAGAGATGACCGCAGAGATCAGCCAGACTACGATGATGGCCGCCTTGATTCGTATCGGGGTGCGTTTGGTTCCGTAGGACACGGGCCGAGAGATCGACAGGTAGCGATCCAGCGCTATGGCGCACAGGTGCACGATGGAGGAGGTGCAGAAGAGAACATCCAGCGCCAGGTAGATCTCACACCAAATGGAGCTGAACGCCCAGTAGCCCTGCAGCTCGTTAGCCAATGAGAACGGGATAATAAGCGTGGCAACTAAAATATCTGCTGCAGCCAGCGACACCAGGAACAGGTTCTGAGCTCCCTTAAGGGATCGGGACGTCAGGACGGCGATGATGACCAGGATGTTCCCGACAATGGTGAGGATCATCATGGAGGTGATGGCGATGGCGAAGGCTGCGGTGGCTTGCGGAGTGTAAGGCGCGGTCCGGGCGGTGCTCCGGTTGCAGGGTTGGGTGCCGGAGATGAGGCTGATGTTCCGGTTGGGGAGTATGATGAGCTCCGACAGGCAGGGGGCGTCCGGAGCTGCTGCCATGGTTTTGTTGACGCGGAAACTTACAGAGTGAGAGACGGCAAAAGGGTGTTTCTGTGGTGAACCATTGAGAAATAGAGTTTTCCCCAGTTAGAGGAGAGGCCGAGGGGCCAATGATTGGAAGTTAAGGGGAAGCCATGTAATCTGCAAGAGAGAGATACTCCATTTATTGTCAACATATACTGAAAATGTTGTTAAGTTTACATACATACATATAAAGAAAGCATTCAGGACACACAACACATATACACAGTGGCTGAGTTAGGACGAATGGATTTAATGCTACTTTGTACCTTTACTCTGCTACATTTCAAAAAGGTAAATAGTTTACTTTTTTTCTACTTATTTATACACTTGCAAACTGATGTGACTGTGTACAGTTAGGATGTAGTGAAAATCCAAAGGTTGAAAAAATAGTTGAAAAATAATATACTGTTGAACGAGAGTATGTGAAAATCCAAAAAACAATTAAAAATTATATTCCTGCTTTTTGAAATATTTTTGCTTTTTGAAATGTATTTGTATTAATCCAAAAGACAGCTAAAACTATACTTCTGCTTTTGAAATGTATCAGCTCAAGAACAGTGGAGACTGTGCTTCTGCTTTTGACATGAGTTAACCCAAAAACAGCTAAATTATATTTCTGCTCTTGAGACTATAATACTGCCTTTGATTTTGGTTTATGAGTGCTAATGTGCCTTTAGAAATATAATCATGCAAAGTTTTTGTGTTACTGATATTACTATAAACATGCTTAGAGACATTTTAGTGTGAGTTACTGTGTGAAGCTGCCTATTTGACCCTGCAGTCGTGAAGAGGAAGTGTCTGCAAGAGGCTTCAGATGCATAAGTTGCTTTGTGTAACTGTCTGTGTGAACCTGCACAGCTGGAAAGAGGAAGTGCTGTTGGGGCCTTGTATACATGCACTTGGGGGGTTAGGCTCTGGGTGCATACAGGAGTGTAAAAGGTTACTGCTCTGACCTATTGATCAATGCAGTCGAACTGAGCCGATAGATTCTATGTTAGATAGCAACATGCATATGTATAAAGGAAATATCGTCATATGAGATGGTTTTTACGTATATCCAACCTGATGCTTGCTTTAAGACTGTATTACCATGTAAGGTGAAACAAATGTGATAAAACACACCTCGCTGTGATGGGGGGTTGAACCCCAAGAAATGTACATATAAAAATGGGTGCTTTGCCAAAAAGCGCTCTCTCTCCCTTGGGCTCGTTTTCTGCTCTCTTGACCAAGACCCTACGAGTAGGGACCTCCTGTGTCTTAGAGCATTTTTTGAGTGATTGAACTCTGTTAATTTTTTCATTTATTTTATTTGCTTATTAACTCTTTGCTTTTTTTTAAATAATAAAACCACCTGTGTTCGTCTTGAGCAAGGTGGTCTTTTTTTGCTCTTTTAGAAGACTTTCTTTCCTTTTTCATTTTTTCTTCTTTTTTGCCGCTGACCCGCGTGAGCGGGGACCCCCCGAAAGGGGAAGTGGGGGCCTCCTCTTTAACCGTGCGGTTTGCAGCAACCCCGTGGACCGACCTGACAAGCAGACCTTTGATCCTCCAGCTGAGCGGAAACCTCTGTGACCACGGTAGAGGCAGCTGTTCGAGTGTGAGTAATCAATTGTAATTGTTTGGTTATAAAGATCTTCTGTGTGCTGTGTATTTCACATACGGGGGACATCTAGGTTGTCAATCAAAAGCCTCATCTCGTCATCGGGTTTCCACTGTAGCAAGAACCCGCGAGTGCGGGGGTGTGTGTGTCTCTCTAAAATGAATCTAAAAACCATAGGGAAGTATCTAAACTAATTCCTTTGAACCTATTAATATTTATAATACAATATTTATAATATTTGAACCTATAATGTTTTAGTACCTACAGTATTAAATATAGGGAAGTATCTGAAATAAATCCTTTAATATAGGCTTAACCATCCGCCCCGCTGACAGTATCTGTAACGGCTGTATGGCAGAAGAGGGCTTAGAGGGCGAGGGTTATCTAGAGGGAGAAAGGGAGTTGGCTTTAAAAGAAAAAGTGATACCATGACTAGATAACTGTCACATCGTTCCACAATACACACATATACACACATATATATATATATATATATATATATATATATATATATATATATATATATATATATATATATATATATATATATACATACATACATACATACATACATACATACATACATACATACATACATACATACATATATAAACATACATACACAAACATACATACATACATATATATACATATATATATACATATATACACATATATATATATATACACATATATACATATATATACACATATATATACACATATATACATATATATATACGCATATATATATATACACATATATACATATATATACACACACATATATATACACATATATATATATATATATATATATACATATACACATATATATATATACATATACACACACATATATATATATATATATATATACATATATATATATATATACACACATACATATATATATATATATATATATATATACACATATATACATATATATATATACACATATATACATATATATATATATACACATATATATATACACATATATACACACACACACACACATATATACACACATACACATATATATATATATATATATATATATATATATATATATATATATATATATAGTATTTGGTTTGGAAACCTTTATTGGTGATTGTTCACGGTACAAAGTCCTGCTATATACTCCGTTCCTTCCGATCACTGGCTGATGTTTGGCCTATGGTATTTTACGTATAGCAGTTTTGTGTCATTTTAGCATTTGCTTTGTATTGATTCTTTTTTTTTTTTTTTTTTTTCGATTTATATTGGACTCCCGGATTTCCTTCCAACAGCCATAATCTGGAGTAGTAAATACTGAGCCTCAATACCTTCGGGACAGAGGGGGTCGTATGCTGCGCTCACTCTAAAGCCCCCTTGATGCAAATTTGTAAAATTTTTGCACATAAATAAAACTTCTGTTTGCGTGTATTTTTGAAATGTTAGTTTTTGCAGTCCGCTCAGTGATGATGACAGAAAGAAGCAGAGAGACATAAAAGTACATTTGTCAGGATTTTCTTTAGTGTAACTACAAACTGTCGCTTAAGAGTCCAGGTCTATTTTCAGAGACGTTAGTATTTTATAGATGATTTTCATGTATTTTTGTTGGTCAGATTTGGTGTTTTTATTTTTGCCTCCTCTGCAATAATGATTTAAAAGCGGCCAGTGTTCATTTATCTTTCATCCTAAATAATAATAATAATAATAATGTATAATCCCACAAGGGGAAATTACAATGTGCCTTGCTCAATAGCAACTTGGCAGTGCCCAGGAGGTGAACTGGGGGACTTGAACCGGCAACCCTCCGAGACCGAGCTACTGCCACCCCAAATCAAATCATATATTCTATAGTTCCATTCCTGCAGCTCTTTCTCTTCATCAGCTGTACATGTCTTTATATGTGCAATTAGTTTTGTCCATTATGTCTTTGTTGGAGAGTATAAGCTGCTCCATTGCGAATAAATCCATATATTCGATTATCCAAAACTGTAACAGTCAATTTTCTATGTTTACGATCATTATAACGATCCCTCTAACTGGCAAAAATCCAGATGTTTCCACAGTGGACAGAAGGGAAATCATAGATGACAGTAATCCGATTACTTTTTTCCCCCAGAATCTTTAATGCCGACGGCGACATGAAAAGCTATACAGCCTCAAAATAAATGTAAAATCATGTCAAATGTGGACTTACCGGAATATAAAGATCTCCACTTCAGCTGCGTCAGTGCGTCATCCCATGTAGAGAACTTTTCAAGTTGATTATTTTTGTTATTTTCTTGCACAAATATGCAGAGATTTCCAAGGAAAGTATCCGGGGATGCTCTGCTGTGTGTCCGTTAAACCGAGGCAGAGAGTTGATCTCCACACACCGGGTTAAAAGAAGCGCCGGGGCGGGAATGGAAACTAAACAAAACCGAACAGGACAAAAATACAATCCGGTTATTCTGTGGATAAAATGTATGACAAAAAAAAAGTAGATGGCAAGATTGTGGATTTACAAAGCTGATATATCCGCGTGCAGGGAGCTCCTCTTTACATCCCGGGTTGTGGTCTCAGACTGTGCTCGCACACGGAGATGTGGACGAACTGACGCGGATGTTACCGGATAAACGAGAACGCGCTTTTTTACGCGCAGCCTCTTCCACACTGTCCGGCTGTGCGCTTCACACAGGCTTCTCTCTGGGGGATCAAACGTGTCTGTTAGCGGCACAAGTAGAATACAAAAGACGGATTAAACTTTTAATGACATAGAAAAATGTCTATATTTACATTTTTCATGTGGTTTCTTCCACATTTGGACGCTTTTTAGGAGATTTTTTTGTCACACACACATAGGCTACAGCTGAATCGATCAGTGGATCTACAGCAGCTGACAGATACGATTTACAAAATGACTCATCATCGTCATTTATTCTTTCAAAGTAAAAATGTCAGACATCATCTGCTCTGAGCTTTTCAAATGTGAAGATTTGCTGATTTTCTTTGTCATATGTTGACAGGAAACTGAATAACATTTCCACTTAAATTATGTGATTTTCAAAATTGCTAATGTCACATTTAATGTATGGCTACTTTTGTTTAAGTAGTTTTTTTTTTTAACTGAATGTGTTGGGGGTCTGGACTGTTGGACAAAATAAGACATTTAAGGATAATTATCACTATTATCTAACTTTTTATAGACTAAAAAATTGAAGCACTAATTAAGAAAATGAATCGTGATATAAATTGCTAATTGTATTTTTTATTTCAAGCACATATACCGGGCATCAAAACATCCACTGCACAGTGTAGAGACACTCTACACATTCCCACTCCCATTGCGTCAAAAAGCGGCAGAACTCGGAAGCTGGAGTCACACCCGAGTTGAATGTGTTTCTACGAGGGGTGCATAATATATCTACTCAATATCCTTAACGCTGGACTTGTAGGCCATTATATTGTTATATTGCTAGTTTCATTTATAATAAAACATCAGATTTTATAAACTACGTGTGTTTTGTGTGCAGGATTCTTAATGTGTAAAGTAACTGGTAAGGGTGGCAGCCCCCGGCCCAGCGCTAACCTCTGACCCTGTTCAAAGACGCCAAGCGTGAACAGCCATATGCTGAATCCCAATTCTCTGTCTTACCCCTTCCCCTTAGTTTTGCACGTTCACGTGAGAGTAAGGGCTATCCCAATTCTCGTTTTGATCGAGGGGTAGGGCTAAGGGGAAGGGGTAGATACCCCTTAAAACCAAGCATTTTCACGAGCTTAATTGAAACCAAGGGGTACCCAGAGTATCATAAATGTAGGTATTTTCGTCTTAAATAATTGATTTAAAAATTACCACAGTCTTGCTTTGTGCTCTATACAGTCCTGTATATATACAGTATCTCACAAAAGTGAGTACACCCCTCACATTTTTGTAAATATTTCATTATATCTTTTAATGGGACAACACTGAAGAAATTACACTTTGCTACAATGTAAAGTATTAAGTGTCCAGCTTGTATAACAGTGTAAATGTGCTGTCCCCTCAAAATAACTCACCACACAGCCATTAATGTCTAAACCGCTGGCAACTAAAGTCAGTCCACCCCTAGGTTAAATTCCCATAGAGGCAGGCAGACCTTTATTTTGAAAGGCCAGTTATTTCATGGATCCAGGATACTATGCATCCTGATAAAGTTCCCTTGGCCTTGAATTAAAATAGACCCCCCATATCATCACATACTCTTCACCATACTCCCCACATCATCACATACCCTTCACCATACCTAGAGATTGGCATTTGTGAGATACTGTATATTTGCAACCATGTTCTTAATTGAAACATTTTGAAAAATTGTTAGTTTGCTATGCTAACGTTACATTGCTGATTTGCACAACAGTCCGGCATTCCTCTGACGTTTTCATCCCTTGCCCTTACCACTCGGTTTCGAGGGACAAGGGCTAGGGGTAAGACGAAGGGGAAGGGGAAAGACAGAGAAATGGGATTCAGCCTTAATGGGTAAAGTAACTAGTAACTAAAGCTGTAACAGATGAATGTAGTGGAGTAACTAAAGTAACTAGTAACTAAAGCTGTAACAGATGAATGTAGTGGAGTAAAAAGTCCAATATTTCTCTCTGAAATGTAGCGGAGTAGAAGTAGAAAGTGTCATGCAAAGAAAAGACTCAAGTAAAGTACAAGTACCTCAATATTTGGACTGAAGTACAGTACTGGAGTAAATGTACTTAGTTACATTCTACCACTGCTAGACGCGTCAATAGCTTCCCGTCTGAAAAGCCCTTCAAGCGCAGATGGAAAAAACCCATTAGTGAGTTGAGTTCATTCTCATTGCAAGTCAAAACTTTAAACTTTAAGTCAGGAGAACTCATGTTTATAAGTTCCAAATAAGTGGTTTTAACCCTCTGAGGATGAAAGACCGATGATTGGCAAAACTCCTACTCAAAAAGCAATAGTACAAAATTTAATTTCATATAACTTAAAGACTTTGTTGTGATTGGTGCCACAATTTGGAAAAACTGGAAATGGGCTTGAATGGGCTCTTGGCCAGACAGACTTGCAGAGCAATCTCAAATTTGCCAGAAGTTCGTCAGGGTTTTCCCAGGCTACTAATTTACATGACATTATACCAAATTTTTAAGTTAAAAAAAAAAGCAGAAATTATGAATTATTTTGACTATTAGTTAAAGGTCCCATGGCATGAAAAATTCACTTTGAGGTTTAACATTACAGTTTTTTCCAACTGCTTACACACGTTTTCAAAACTATGTCTCCTTTTTTCAAAACTCTACACACAATTCCCCAAACTGCACACACAAAATAAAAAATGCCTCACATCTCCTTCAAAATGAAACACATCTCAAAATTATATTAATTGTATGCACTTTGTGCAAAACAAAGTGATTGATTAGTAATGCTATAATTAGATAGTTGCATGCAGTATGGACGCCGCTGTAAAGCTACTCAAGATGGGCTTCTCTCATTGGTCAATCCATGGTTGATCACATGATGAAGAAAGTGTGGCCCTGATCTCATCAGAAATTCCTCCTCCTCCTCCTCCTCCTCCATCATTGTCCAAAACAGGGTATCTGACCTTTGTATAGACCTATTAGTAAAGCAGTGATTTGGTTAGTGTTCAGTTATGACATAATGTGTTTGCAAATGTGAGGAGTGTGTCTGTGCCCTGGTAAATAAGTGAAGCATTTTGATTGGTTGTGTTTAGAAAAGGAAAGCAAGTCACTTCCTGTTAGATTTTTGTGTCTTACGTAGAGAATTGTGTTTAGTGTTTTATGCAACTGAGCACTGAGTGAAAGACTGAGAAATAGATTATGGATTATTTTGTGTGTAAGCAGTTGGAAAAAACTGCAATATGAGTTCCCCCAGCCTGCCTATGGTCCCCCAGTGGCTAGAAAGGGTGATAGGTGTAAACCGAGCCCTGGGTATCCTGCTCTGCGTTTGAGAAAATGAAAGCTCAGATGGACCAATCAGGAATCTTCTCCTTATGAGGTCATAAGGAGCAACGTTACCTCACCTTTCTCTGCTTTGCCCGCCCAGAGAATTTGGCCCCCCCATGAGAGAGAGAGACATCATGGCTTTCAAACAAGCAAAGTGGCAGTTGGTCAAGGCCACACCCTCCACCTTGCACCCCCCCCCTCTCCTCCTCAATAGCTACAGACACAGTAATAGCACATCCTAAGGAAAGATCATTGTGGGACTGGCTCTAGTGGCTGTAATTCTGCACCAAGGCTGAATTTCGGGAAAGAGACTTCAGATACAGTATTAGGGGACCACTAAGGTCTATATAAAAGAGACTTCAGATACAGTATTAGGGGACCACTAAGGTCTATATAAAAGAGACTTCAGATACAGTATTAGGGGACCACTAAGGTCTATATAAAGAGACTTCAGATACAGTATTAGGGGACCACTAAGGTCTATATAAACGAGACTTCAGATACAGTATTAGGGGACCACTAAGGTCTATATAAAAGAGACTTCAGATACAGTATCAGGGGACCACTAAGGTCTATATAAAAGAGACTTCAGATACAGTATTAGGGGACCACTAAGGCCTATATAAAAGAGACTTCAGATACAGTATTAGGGGACCACTAAGGTCTATATAAAGAGACTTCAGATACAGTATTAGAGGACCACTAAGGTCTATATAAACGAAACTTCAGATACAGTATTAGGGGACCACTAAGGTCTATATAAAAGAGACTTCAGATACAGTATTAGGGGACCACTAAGGTCTATATAAAAGAGACTTCAGATACAGTATTAGGGGACCACTAAGGCCTATATAAAAGAGACTTCAGATACAGTATTAGGGGACCACTAAGGTCTATATAAAAGAGACTTCAGATACAGTATTAGGGGACCACTAAGGTCTATAAAAGCATCCAAAGAGCACCATGTCATGGGACCTTTAGTTAAGACCAGAGGATGTCGAGTGGATCACAGACTGTCAAAGTTTAGTCAGGACACTGTTTTGAAACCATTTAAACATTTTTGTAAATGCTATGAAACTAATAAGACACCCAAAATTTAATGTAAATCATTTTTTTTAAATGTTGTATGGGTTCTATACAATGTACATCCAGGTTATTTTTGATCAATTGTTGAAAGAAACTCATATTTCTGATATTAAAAACATTAAAAACGGGTCAAATTTGACCCGTGGGAAAAAACACAAGGGTTAAAAATGTTGAATTGACTTGATATTTAAAACTTCATTCATGTTGATCGTTCATGTTAAGTTAACGACAAAGATGAGTTGGTTCCTTCCCTTGTGATTGACTTTTCTCTCACATCTATCTCATCATCATAAATCAATCATCACTGAGCTGAGATATTAACTCCTGTAATCTGTCTTCCCGGGACACTGAGCCCTGCAGCGCTCCGCTGCAATCACTCACACGGTGTTGGATGAGTCAGCTTCCCTATGGCTCTCCTTCTCATCACAAATCCTCAATAAACTCATCTGCATCATTTTCCGTGTTTGTGTTTAAAAGTTCGGCCAAATTAATTTCTTTAATCACCCTACACACACGCACACTCTGTGTTTAAAAGACTATTATTCCGGTCATTTGAAACTGATCCCCAGATACATTTGTACCATTTTTAAAAACCGAAAACAAAGCCAGGATTGTATTGAATATTGGATATAATGGCATGTAAATGTATGCATATCAGAGAGCTTCTCTGTGGGCGGATTCACGCGGGAGGCACAGAAGATTAATGTTCTGGGAGCTGCTGCAGATAATTTGTGATTTTAGTGACAGTTAATGATCATTAATGTACATCTGAATTCATCACAGCTGCTTGTTGGAGGCCGAGATGAAACAACCTGTTCTCACTCCGAACTCGTAAAATAGAGACGTTTGGGCAGTGGCTGTCAGCGCCTGAAGAGACGCAAAAAGCGCCCTTTAGCGTGTTTGTTGAACGAATCATGGAGAGCATACGGTAGCGAGTAGTATGAAAGGCCGAAAATCCGCATGGGGGGGCGCGTCAAACACAGGATTTTCACCCAGGAAACCGGGTCACACGTGTCACGTTTCCTAAACCTAACCGTCCCATTCTTTTCCTAAACCCAACCGTCCCGTTCTTCCTGCATGTCATGGAAACCTTAGCCCACCCATGATGATTTTTTCTCCTTAACTGTGTCAAATAGTCCCGACCCAGTGAGTTTAGATAAAGTGTGTTTAGATATGAGGCTAAAGGAGACTTTTAGCATCAATAACGCCAAAGGCACCTGACCAAGCGTCCGTATTTTACGCGGTGGGAGTGAGAATGCGTTGGATGAAACCGAACAAATAAGTCTGAACTTCTAAAAGTTCAACTGAAAATCAGGATGAAATTCACAAATCAGCAGCTCATTTTCTCACGTGATGCTCTTCTTTTGACTTCTAACCGAATGAAATGTAAAAGTGTGCCTTTATTAACATGTTAATTCTGTAAATCTGCACATGCAAAATATTTAAAAATCCAAATCTGGTTTATATTTTCAGTAAAAAACGGTCAGCCATTTCATCTTGAAATTCGATAGACAGTCCTCCCACAAAAAAAACATCACCAAAAGTTGTTGGTTCGAGCTGCCATTACAACTCACATTTACATTCATGGTGGTGGCATCGTAGTTATTATAAGAGTGCCTTAAAAACACCTTAAGAATACTTTAAAAATCCTATTTTGCACGGCTGCATGTAAACGAGAATATCCACTTTCATTAACAATGTGAACAGTTTCATCAGAATCTTCTTCGGATTAAGGCCAAAAAAAAGGAATATTATGTGCATGGAAACATCAACTTGTCAACCGTAACTCTAAATGCTATGTTGATGAGGGGCTGGAGGCCAAAACTCATCTATGAAAAACCAGAATGAAATACTTTGTTCACTCAGAGCCTCGCATGTTGCACTCGCTGCAGATTTAAACTGTTACAGCATAAGACAAACCGCATGTCCTCATACCTGTCTGAGACAGACAGAGACAGAGGGAAGTCTTTGGGACTTTTACTTTAAGTAGGTTTTGTTGCTGATACTTTTACTTGTAACTGAGAATTTCTACACTGTGGACTGGTTAATACCTTTACTTACATAAAATATTTGCAGTACTTCTTCCACCTGTGTGGATTTATGTCATACTGTGAGATTGCCTTATCGTTTCAAAAACGCACACATTTCTAGAGATATTTCTACTGCCGTTGACTGGAAAATTAGGTTATCAAAACACTTTGGTCAGTGTAGGCCTATTGCCTAATGTCTGGATGTGTGCGTTTACACCATATCCATCAAATCTGACATTTCCTTTTGAATTTCCGCCTTTGGAAAAGTAGCCTTTTATTTCAACAATGAGATAAAAACCTATGTAACTGCCTGATGTCATGTGAAGCCCAACATGGGATGTATATTATAGGTTTTAATAATACATAAAAGCTGATCTAGTAGTTCTTTCTGCTGGTGTTATTGTGACCTCTAGTGGCAACGTGCAGCTGCTGCAGGGAACAGGATGGACAGGCAGCACTAGATGTGTGAACCTTCTCCGGTTTGTTTGGTAGAAACTTGCCCTCCGCTGCGATGGTAGGAGTCAAGTTGGCAGGAGTCACCCAGTGAGGCACGTTTTTAATGCCCCTCCTCGTTACCACCACCGATTTCCTTCATCTTTTTTTGGACATCTGGTAAAAAAGTAGGAGAGATGACAAGGGTAGAGTTAGCATTGACACTTTTTAATCTGCAAAATCTAACCAACTCAGTAGTCCGGATCAACGGTAGTACATTTTCAGGATAAACCTGGACATCCGGTGTGACAGGCTTTGTCCCTTACCTTCCACTCTGTGTGTCGCCGTTCAACAACAAATTCAGAGCTAGCGAGCTCCACGCTGAAAATGTCAAAGTTTGGAAGAACATTTTGACCGTACAACAAGTCAGGTCTACTCGGTTCTTTCAGGGAATTATTGTAAAGCTTTTCAAAGAATATGTTTAGGGCGTTTCCTCTCTAACTGGGACATTTTGGGACCGATTGGTGGGATTGCTGTGGACCAAGTACACACAGAGATACACTGGTAAGAGCTAATGAGGTTTAACCATGTATCAGCTCATTTAAATAGCTCACAGTACTGTATTGGGCCAACAGTTAACTTCATTTAATATTGTATGTGGTGTTATCTTTTCCACCAAAACAAGTTCCTTCCTGAGACTATTCTGCAGAGCCACCGTCACTGCGTCGAGAGCTTAGCCCCGCCCCAAGACGATTGTGATTGGTTTAAAGAAATGCAAACCACTCCTATCCCAGAATGCATCTGGGGTGTAGCCAGACCTTACTCCACAGCGCTGTGGAGATAGAGCTGGCAACGCAGTAAAAAATAAATAAAACCTACCACAGCTGTAGAGAAGTTGAATTTTCATGATGTCCATGTTAGTCAATTTAACTCTCTGTGCCATGTCCTTCACACCACTTTTGGGTAGGATTGTGGGCTGGCCATTAGCTGAAAAAAACCCACTGAAACGGGACAAATAAGAGTCACAACCAAGGTTATAATCGTTAAAATAAGTCATTAACTGAAATTAAAAACGAGGCATTACAAAAAAAAAACTAACTAAATTATCGGACAAATGTCCTTAGTTTGTCTTTTTCAATATCTTTCATAGAGCAAATAGCTTTCAGAGTTGACATTTCCGACCATAGACCTGTTTTATACAGTCTCTGCCATAGACATTTTATAGTTTCCTGGGAACCCAGAAATTTGGACATTCCACGTCAAATTGAACACAACATGTCCGTGGCCCTCGCCTGGCATCATGGCGGTACCGAAAGTCTGAAGAAAGTGGCAGAGTACTGTTTGATTATGACTGTCAGATAAAAGCAAGTGCCACTCAGTGGAAGGTGGTAAAATAAGTGGACAATGTATTACAGGGAAAAATCCCCCGAATTTGAAAGTACATTTGAGAAGTGCGCACAAAGAGGCCACTGTCAGCATCATTTCCCCGCTTCTCATGCATTTCTATGGGAGCAGTCGTGCAATGCATTCTGGGAGCATCGCAAGGACTTTGGAGAAGCAGGGCGTTGAGTCGCCCGCTCCTCATTTGCATAAAGTTGAATCCAGCCAACTTCATGCAAATGACGAGCAGCCGGCTCAGCGCCTCTCAAAATCTTTTAAACTGACCTTTGTCAATCTGAAATGAAGACAGATTCAGCAGCTGCATGGCCCATTTCTCACTTAAAATGTTTTCAGAAAGACGTTTCACTGAACTATTTTTGTAAAATACGAGATCGTTTTCCGAACAAGCCGGTTTTGAAATTTAGGAGCAGCCAGCCCCACGTGACGCGTTCGTCCAATCAGCTGCAGCCATCGCAGTTGTAGGAGGGTTGAGACTGTTTTCCTTGCTCGTCAGTGGTCAGTGAAGAGAAACTGGTGGCAAGCTAGTGTGCAACGCTAAGAAGCAGGGCGATCCCATCCGTGAAAACAACGTGTATATGGACATGTAACCTAAACCTAGCTTACCTTCACTAGGTCAAAGGAGAACGCAAAGCCCTATTTCCCCGAAATAGAAGCTAACCCTGGTACAGGGCATGGATGTATGGGGCCAGGGACAGACAGCATGACGGAGACAACAGCAGGACAGAGAACACTACAGGAGGGCTTTCACCGGCGACCCGATAGCTGCTGGTTAGTCAATACTTAGGAACACCAAAAGTGGGAGGAAGCGTGGGTTAATATGTGGATTGATAGCGTGGGTTAATATGTGGATTGATACTGGGAAGTCTACACAACTGTGGCAGTCGACAGACTTCAAAAAGTTCATCACTTTACTCGAACTAAAGTTCAGAACAACTGTTCATGTGCGTCTTCTTTAGTCTGTTGGCTATTTAGGTTTTTTCCTGGCACACGTCACTTACATTTTACAGTACTGCCGCGTCTTGTGTAGATGGTTTACATATTTGTGCTCATCATATGTACCATACATCATATGTTTTGTGTACTGTTGTTATTGTTTAATAACACCAGTACTATACTTTGACCTTTTTGAATCTGACAAATAACCCATATTACTAAAAAAATTAAATAAAAAAAAAAAAAAAGACTAAAACTAACACCAAAACCAAACTAGCAAACCCGCTTTAAATACTAATTAAAACAAATAGTCAAAACTAAATAAAAACAAAAAACTAATGAAAAATGCAAAACTATAATAACCTTGGTCCCAACATCTATGCATATACAAACATGCATGACTGTACAACTGTACAATGCTTGTGTGTCTTGGACACGTTACCTTCCTTAGTGCATGATTGAATCTACGTCATAACCCAGATCAAAGGTTTTTCCTCATTGCACATCAAAGTTTCTCTTCATCCCTGAAACACATACCAATAATATTTCCACTCAGGGAGCAAACCGCCTCATCACAAAGAGCATAGTAGTTTTGTCCTTTTGTGTTTTTAACCGCACCCTGGAGCGTTTGGTCATATAGTCCGGTATGTTTGGGGCGGTGTGAAAGCTCACTTGAACTCTGGTGTGCACCAAACAACCGAACTCTGGTCCGCTTCAAAACAGGGTTCTCTGTTCACTTCCAAGTGCTCTACGGTTCGGTTTACTTGACGTGAGAATGCGGAGGCAGCGGTAGAGCAGCAGCTCCCGTGTCCTGCGATGTCAAATGAGGAGTCTGGTGGCTTTGAATAGAGCCGATATAAAACGGCTTCAGGTTTGAAACGCGTGGTTAACGTTTGGTTAGGTTAAGGCAACAAACTGCTTAGTCTAGAAAGAAGATTGGGCTTCCAAATTATTACTTTAACACCTAAAAAGGAACCTGCAGGATTTGTGAGATCACAATTAGTTTGGAGCCAATGAAGGTCCAGTATGAAACTTACACACATGTGATGTGGAAACTTGAAGCCTACAGGTCACTAACCCTAAGAATACTGTAGACTGGCTGTTCAAACTTTAGGCCTTTTGGGACAGGATTGATTTCTCTAGGGGAGAATGTACTGTGTTCTTGTTTTATTTCAGCCTATATTTGTTGATCTCTTGGAAAACTGTCTCCATTATAAGCATGCCAAATAAGCTACAAGCAGTGCCTGTTGGCAGTTAACCCATTAACAGATTACTTCATGCTTTTCAACAGCCACTAACTTAAAACGCGCTATACTTCTCGGGCAAGTTCTGGATTTATAACAAGTCTTTTTTCTATATGATTTACGAGTGGATTTAGAGAGGTTTATTTGTGATGGATATCAGAAATATTGATATCTCATGAAGTGGTTGTCACTGAATCTAAAAATATGCCTTTCGTTTCCATGTGTGCAGATTTGGTTGAGTTATGACTCCCCTTCAACTCTTGTCATCCCCTTGTTGAGGCTTTTGTCTTAAAATGGTTTTATGGAAAATGTATCAGATACAAACTATTAACATAACAGAGTATTTGCACACATCTAGAGATGATCTTTCACTAAATGATACCAGCAGGCACAGAAACATTACCTTCCATAATGTTAGTCAAGAACTGTGATGTACTTTTCGCGGTCCGCCCTCGTGTGTTCGTGGTGGAGGCCCAGAGCATGAAGAATCTCATGGCCGATGTTTCCCACGGTGCACGCTGGGCCGATGAACACGGGTTGCTTTAGAACGTGAGGGTTAATTATGTGAGCAAATGATCGATTTAAAAAAAAAAAAAAAAAAAAATATATCGGAAAATCTATTTATACCCAGCCCTAATTACTACATTAGAGAAAAAAGAAAATAAGTGTTACAACTCTAGGCTTTCATACCCTGTGTTGACTTTGAACAGCAGGTAGTTTGACTCAGAGGCTCGCTTGTGGAAGGACACACAGGTGGGTTTGGACAGCGTCGCCATAGCAGAGAGAATGGCGCCTTGCCGACCAGCTGCAAAACAAGACGCAACAGTAAAACGGAGCCACAGAGCAGGGATTTGATGCCTGATTAATCCAGTGGTTCCAAAAGTAAAATTCTCTGGGTTGTTTGAATTGAAGTTCTGGACGCAGCGACTGTGGCTCCGCTAAATAGTCTCGGGAAGGAACTTGTTTATTTTGGTGGAACATTTGCACTCCGCAGAAGAAAACCCCACATACAATATTAAATGAAGATAACTATACTGACACAATACAGTAACGTGAGTTATGTAAATTAGATGGATACATGGTTAAAGGTGCTGTTGGTAGGATAGGGAAGATCCAGGACTTAGCCAAAAAATCTGAACATCAACAACTTCTCAGGAATGGATGGATGGATGGATGGATGGACAACTTCTCAGTCTCCTGAGTCCCTCCCCCCACAAGGGAGAATGAATGTTTGTGCATGAGCAGTGATTGACAGGCGTCTCAATCAGGGTTTTTTAACAGTTTGCTGCCTCTCGCCTGTTTTATGGTCAGCTCTGTGCGTTGCTATGGTTACTGGACACAAACCAACCAGCCGACAGTTTGCCAGGCTGCAGGCCCGATAAGGAGAAACACAGCAACTCTTAAACTGTATCAAAGACTTTGATAACAGTTTTTTTTGGGATTCACCACCAGTCTAGCTGGAGAACACTGACAAAATCATATTTGGCATGGCTACATGTCAACGGGAATATTAGTGGAATATTCACTTTCATTAGCGTAATAAAGGCTAAAAACTGACTATTATGTGCATTTAAACGTAGTCAATGACAGAATGTATGAATATTTTGGTCATGGGTTTCATACACTTTCTGTAAAACCTCTAAAAAGCAAAAATCCCTTGGGCACAAGGTTATAAAATGCATGTCTGTGGTCCAATTTATTTCAGTTCAGGGATCCCCTGACATGATTGTTTGGGAACCACTGTTTTAATCCACACGCAGACCTCTTACCCAACTCTGGGCGGATTTCGGATCTCTGGTGTTGGCCAGATGTTGTCCACTGCGTTCCTGTCATCCTGTGGGCGACAAAAAGTACAAATAAACTTCCAAGTGTGTGCAGTTACTCAGAAAAAC
This sequence comes from Perca flavescens, assembly GCF_004354835.1. Classification (NCBI taxonomy): domain Eukaryota; kingdom Metazoa; phylum Chordata; class Actinopteri; order Perciformes; family Percidae; genus Perca; species Perca flavescens. Next base: position 30,848,663 of record NC_041346.1, read on the forward strand.
TTAGCTTGAGTTTGAGGAGTGTGTTGATTTAGAACTAAAACAATTAAAATAATCTTGTATTCTACCATGCAATCTGCCTTCCCATGCATCCAAAAAAATAAAAACTTTGCACATTAGGTCCAGTCCTACACTAAACTTCCTTAACTGGCTTTGTGGATTCAATAGTCTCTAAAGTCCATAACAAATTAGACACGCATGCTAGCACGTTGCAAGTAGGCCCAAGGTTTGAGATCTCTAACTATCTAAAGAGGTCCCGGGACATGTACTGTATGCTTGGATTTAAAAAGAGCGACAAAAACGTTGAAAGAAAACACAAAAACTTCAAAAAGGTGACAAATGGTCAGAAAAAGCCACAAACTTGTTTTAAAAAGCGCCAAATACTTTTGAAAAAAAGACAAAAACATTGAAAAAAAGTGTCAAAAATACCTCGTAAACTTAAAAAAAAAAAAAAAAAAAAAAAACAACAACTTTGAAGCAAAAATATTGAGAAAAAATATCATTATCCGTGTGTATATCACACGGATAATGATCTAAAACAGGGGTCGGCAACCTTTTTGATATGAAGTGCCCTTTTCAAAATTTCTTGTTTATTAGTGTGCCATGTTAACATTAATTTTTTTTATGACATCACTTCAAAATGTAATATCCAGAGAATCTGTAATAATCAGGACCTTGTAATTATTATTATATATTATTACATGGTGGCACGCGTGCCTAAGGTTGCCGACCCCTGATCTAAAACATCTAAATACTTCTTCCACCGCTGACACTGACCGTAATGATAGACTATAAATCCAAACTGTTCCTTTTTCAGCTTCCAGTAAAGGACTGGAGTCCACACACACACACACACACACACACACACACACACACACACACACACACACACACACACACACACACACACACACACACACACACACACACACACACACACACACACACACACACACACACACACACACACACACACACACACACACACACACACACACACACACACACACGAGATTAGAGAACGTTTTTCGTTGATGTCAGAGTTTGCTTCCAGCACAGTTGTTTCAAGTTTATTTCATTCATAGCACTTCTGAAAAAGATCAAGTTTTGCACCAAAGTGCTTCACAAAGACATAAAAACATATGTATATAACCATAAAAACTCATAAATATCCATAGATCCAGCCCCCCATAGATGCTGTCCGAAACTTTCTCAGTTTGCGGTAAACGATTGGAGGCGACCAAAACCCAGAAATTAAAATCAAACTTGTTGATTTCTTACCATTTTTAGAGGATTCAGCAAACAGAAGAGCAGTGAGGAGATGATGCAACATGTAGCCAGAGGTCAGGACTCAGACTGACGCCTGCAGCTCATTTGATGACTAACAGGTGGTGAGTCTCATTAAGTCAAATCAGCTGACAGCTCTGCCTCTTTTATCCCTGTGGATCTGAAAACACAGCTCCTGAGGCTACAAATTCCCAGGGCCATTGAATGTAACTGAAAGACTTCTCTCTGATCTAATGATTGTAGTTGGACTTCTTCAGTAAGTTTTGGCTTTATCTCTTGTGTTGTCTTCCTGTTGACCATAAAACTAAATGTGTGTGTGTGTGTGTGTATTTGTATTGTTGACTTGAATTTACCCAGAACCCATCACTACGGTGGCAGACAGGGGCAAACGCACTGCAACTACAAAAAAATCCACATTAAGTAAACACCTTTTATTAATTTGACAACACATGCGCAGCGTTCAGCAGAGACGCTGCAAATACATCCTAAAGGGCGGGGCTAGCAGGGTATTGCCTATAACTCGAGTTCTGCTGTAGCAACTCTGTCTAAAATTGATGGAGACATTTAACACCATGACCCGAACATACATACCAAGTCTCGTTAAAATCCGACAAAGGGGGCGAAATCGCTGGACTTGCGGCATCTATTGTAGTGATGAAACAGGTGTGTGGTTGGTTTCACCGCTTCTTCTATGGAGCATTAAACCATCTGAAGTGGTTTTGCTCATCTTTGTGAAGCTACAAACCCCCTCAACTCTGCTTGCGCCCTGCAGTCTGATCTCAAAGTGAATGAATGTGAGTGAAAGCTACCTGTAATAAGTGCAAGTGCTTTTGAGAACCCGTGAATTGCTTTTTACAAAGGGCTTTGTTCATATATCATTAAGAGCTTGATTTATACAACATATATTTACGAAAATGTAATTCCCAACAACCTGGACATTGATTTTTCCTTTGAAATCCCCTGTGCCAACACAGAAAAAAAAAATCATACATATTTTGTTTTTTATAAATAAGTATTTCTTTCTGGTGTTATTGTGAGCTCTAGTGGCGGCGTTCGGGTGCTGCAGGGAGCCGGATGGAGAGGCAGAAGAAGAAGATGTGTGATCCTTTTTTGTTTGTTAGCAGAATCATGCCCTCCGCTGTCGACACCATGAGGCCCGTTTTCATCCCCCATCTATTCATGGACATCTGGTAAAAAGTAGGAGAGATGAGAAGCGTAGTTAGCATTTTGGGCCTTTTAGTCTCACGTACTGACACTTTTCATCTGCAAAATTTAACATTAACCAACTCAGAAGTCCAGATCAACAGAAGTACACTTCCAGGATAATTGCCTGATATCCCCTTCCTCTCTCTCTGTGTGTCGCCATTCTCAAACTCCGTTCGCTTCGGTAGGCAACAACAAACTCTGAGCTATCGAGCTATACGCTAACAATATGAAGTTTTGAAGAACATTTGGATGTTGCAACAAGGCAGGCCTGCTTGGTTCTTTCAGGGAATGATTCTAAAGATTTACTAAGAATATGTTTAGGACATTTCCTCTCTAACAGGGACGGTTTGGGACCGATTGGTGGGATTGCTGTGGACTAAGTATACATGGAGATACACTGTTAAGAGCCAATGAGGTTTAACCATGTATCAGCTCATTTAAACAAGTTCCTTCCTGAGACTATAGACCTTTTTCACGGCAGACATGTTGACATGTCGCTGCATCCAGAGCCTAGCGCCGCCCAAGATGCTTGTGACTGGTTTAAATAAATGCAAACAACCCAGAGCATTTTTTATCCTATCCCAGAAAGCATCTGTGCTGTAGTCAGACCTTACTCGACATGAAAATGCAAGCCTACCAACTCAGTAAATAAATAATATATAATAATAAATACCACAGCTGTAGAGAAGGCGAACTTTCATGATGTCCGTGTTCGTCAATTTAACTCTCTGTCCCATGTCCTTCACACGCTTTTTGGCCAGGATGGTGGGCAGGCCGTTGGCTGAAAAAACCCCACTGAAACGGGACAAATAACAGTCACAAAATCTATGCGTACACACATGCACAACTGTACAATGCTTATGGATCTTGGACACGTTACCTTCCGTAGTGCATGATTGAACTCAAGTCGTAACTGAGATTAAAGGTTTGGCGATCTTGCACATCAAAGTTTCCCTCCATCCCTGAAACGCACAACACGTATCATTTCCACTAAAGAAGCAAACAAACTCTCCGTCGTCCCCTTATTGAGGCTTTTGTCTTAAACTTTTTCATGGAAAATGTGTCAGACACAAACTATTATCAAAGCACATTATTTGTACACAGCTAGAGCTGATCTTTAAATAAATGATACACAGGAGCACAGAAACTTAACCTTTCATAATGTTTTTGGGAAGAATTGCAATGTACGTTTTGCGGTCTGCCCTCGTGTGTTCGTGGTGGAGGCCCAGAGCATGAAGAATCTCATGGGCGATGCTTCCCACGGCGCACTCTGGGCCGATGAAGACGGGTTGCTCTCCGCCGATGAAGCCCACATATGACCCACAACTACAACGTTGCAGTTGATCATGGAAGCAAAAAGGAGACATAAGAATTCAGATAACATGGTTTTCAAAGTTCTAAAGTCATTTGCTTCCATATTTGATGCACACGCAGACAAAGAAAAAAGTTTTTATCTGAACTAAACATGTTTGAGACAGCTGAAACAATTTGGCTGCAGACCTTTACTCCTTAACGATTTCACTGTCGACACACTAAACGGATTAGTCCCAGCCTTATACAGCATAATAGCAAAACTCTAGGCTTTCATACCCTGTGCTGACTTCGAAGAGCAGGTAGTCTGTCTCAGAGGTTCGCTTGTGGAAGGAAACACAGGTGGGTCTGGACAGCATCGCCATAGCAGAGAGGATGGCGTCTTTCTGACTCTCTGGAAAACACACAACAGTAAAACAGAGACATGGAGCGTTTTGTTTTAAGTGGATGCTTGTTTAATCCACACTCAAGAATGCTTACCTAACTCTGGTCTGATTTCGTACGGTATCTCTAGTGTTGGCCAGATGCTTTCCACTGCGTTCCCGTCACTCTGTGGGCATCAAATAATCTAACATAAACTTCAAGTGTGTGCAGTTACTCAGAAACAAGTGACATCTGGAGTTTGGTTGCAAGCATTACAACTTAAACAATTATTAGAAAAATCTTGAGGTGTTTGCAGGTATTCTTCTTCTTACCATGCAACCTGTCCTTCCATGCTTGAAAAATTAGCAAACTTGCACACAAGTCCAGTCCTATGCTAAACTTTAAAACCTTAACTGGCTTTAAGGGCTCATAGTCCTGATGGTGGCGCTACAGCAACCGCCTAAAGTTTCAAAATTTGAAAATACATAACAAATCAGCCGGACTTGCTAGCACTTTGTACACTGAAAAGAAAATAGTTGGACCAACTTAAATAAGTTACTTCAATTGGTGACACGCAACAAATTTAGTTTTTCCAAATCAAGTTAACAAATCTTTTAACACATATAAATCAGATGCATTTAATAATCTGAATGCTTTCAAATGATTAGTTTTCATTATTGCAACTTAAATTTAAGCCAAGTTAACTTAAAGTAGAATACTTCTTCATTACATTCATTCTAGTTGTATGGGTTAAGGACAAGTCATTTACATTTAAGTTACCTTAGCTTCATTTAACTTTTTTCACTATAATTCAAGTTACAATTTTACGTTGGTTGGGGGGGGAAACTAGACTCAAATCTGAGTTTTTCGAGACTGTTATTCAAACGTAAAAAAACAAATACCATTACATTTAACTTTTCTCTCCTACACATGCATAAAATGCATAGTTAAATTGTATCGTGTTTGTCCTTTTCTCTAACAAAAAAAACACAAACGTATCAGGAACATCAGCAACTATTACTACTACTAATTTAAAAGGTAATATTCAACCTGGACCCTATCTTCCCATGCATTGGTGTGTATGTAGTCTATGTCCACGATGTTCCACTTCCGGGATTGCTCTGTTGCCAGCGGAAATTCCGCGGGAGGTCCCTCTTTTCGGATGTCCCTCTTTTCGGCTGGATGTAGACTGTCCAATCTGAGTTTTCTGTTGCACGACTAAACTACTTTTGAACGTACATGTTCCACCAAACAAGTTCCTTCCTGAGGCTATTTAGCAGAGGCACCGTGGCTCCGTCCAGAGCTTAGCGCCGCCCAAGACGATTGTGATTGGTTTAAAGAAATGCAAATAAACGACAGCACGTTTTTCTCCCATCCAGGAATGCTGTGTTGACTAGCCAGACCCTCCTCCACAGAGCTGTGGAGGAAGGTCTGGCAATGCGATACTGACGTAAATAATAATAATAATAATAATAAGTAGAATACGTTTTATCCAACTATAGGCTCATTTGAGCTGAACTGTATGTCTGCTTCAAGCTGCAAGAAATTACAAAGTCCATCACTTTGTTTTTGTTAAAAGATGTTAAACTATACCCCTGTAAACCTAACTCCTTCCTACTACTGCAAATTCTCACTCATGCATCTCCAATGTTCACGAAAATAAGACACGTGTGGTTTATTTGAGAATTATATCTGAAAAACTGAATTTTTGGCCCCTAACAACTCCTGCAACTTTGTGAAAGACTAAATCAATTTACACAGCAAGTTCAAACATTCCTAAAAATACAATTAAAGAGGACGTTTTACTTACTGGCAACACCATGTCTCCCTCCACTGTTGCATTGTTCTCGGACATCAGCTCTGTCAAAAATGAGAAAAAGAAAAACTAATATTTCAGATTTTCTTTGTTCAACTTTTTTCTTCTCACCTGCAAATTAAATACACACATTGCAATTTCATTTATAGTGTCAAATCGTAACAGAAGTTAACTTACACTTTACACATAACATACTCTATAATTTACAGAGAGCCAACCATTCCAAGAGCAAGCATTTGGCACAAAACCTTCCCAAAAACTTCCTTTTTGCAGGAAGAAACTTCCAACAGAACCATCTGACTGCGCGGCTGGTTGGGACACAGAGACGCAGATATTAAAAGAAATACTGACCGTGTAAAGTCTCTGGGTTAGACGTCATGTAAGAAGTCTTCCTGGAGATCCAGTCATCTGGAGAAGCTGTTAAAACACAATTAGACTTTTTTTAAAACACCTAACAAATAAATGTAGTGACCCACTTTAATCCAAACCAAACTGTACCTTTCTCAGCTTCCCGTAAAGGACTGGAGTCGACTAAAACAAACAAGAGATTAGAGAAAAATCACGTTTGTCTTTTCGCTCTTTCAAGTGCAAGTTCATTTCGTTTATAGCACTTTAAAAAAAAAAAAAAAAAAGGTTTTGCACCAAATTGCTTCACAAAGACATATAAACGTATGTATATAACCATAACAACTCCTAAATAACCATAGATCCAGCCCTCCAGAGATCAACTTAAATCCAAACTGAGCCTTTCTCAGTTTTCGGTAAACGATTGGAGGCGAGCAAAACAAAACACAAGAAAAATCCAGTTAGCTTTTTTCCCAGAAAGTAAAATCAAACGTGTTGATTTCTTACCATTTTTGGAGGACTCGGCAAACAGGAGAGCAGTGAGGAGCAGATGCAACATGTTGTCAAGAGGTCAGGACTCAGACTGACGCCTGCAGCTCATTTATGATATCCCTGTGGATCTGAAAACACAGCTCCTCTCGCTACATATCCCACCCTTTACTCTACATTTCTTTCACAGAGTGTTGTTACGTTTTAGATTAAAATGTATTATAAAGGTCTAAAAGATATGATGCATTAGTAGAAATGGAAACACACCAATAGTGCATCAAATGAAAATGCTGCCGATATGTCTTCAAGTTCAAGAGAAGAGATGAGAAGATTAAAAAAAAACATTGTCAGTCACGAGTGACAGAAATGTGACAGAAATACATATAAGAACATAACATATATACAATATACAAACCTGTATGTTTGTGTTTAAAACAAAATGTCACAAAACTGATTTAGCTTAAGGTTTTAGATATTGAAAATGACCCAATGGGACAGGCAGAGAACCTTCATCTTCCTTTGTACAAAAACATCCCGCGGTCAGTTCTCTCTCAAAGTTATTTTGTGGAATGAAAATAAATGAAATGTAATGGTTTCCTCACACTGTTGGCACAGAACACAACCGCATGTACCGACCATTCTCTGCAGTTCATGGATAATTTTATCTTTTTCTGGGACCGCAGGCATCTTTTTTTAAAGCAGATGGACTATTCCTTAACAAGCCAGGAGTAAAGCTGTTCACCTCTAACCTACTTTACTTTCTGCACCACACATCTGCTCCCTCGGCCAAGGACACGAGACAAGACGAATCTAAACCAGAGGAAGACACAACAAAGCGCAGCAGTGATCCACCACAGCCCCCACCTGAGCAATGATTTGACCATGGGAGACCGCAGAGCAGAGACGAGATATCTCAACCCCCCCACTTCACCCATCCAACACCCCTCAAACCCCCTCACCAACCCCGACGCCTTTGAGGATCTGTATACCCCGCCCATGCCATCACTCTCTCAACTCTCCTTTTTCCCTCTTTCCCCCTGCCCCATGTTAGAGTTCACTGACCAGATGAAGCAGCTGGTAGATGCTGGAACCAAATTTACCCCCCTTCCTTTTCCCATCATTCGCCCCCAGCCAAAAGTAGAACGCCAGGCACCTCTGCTAGAATGGCAGCTAACTCCTTCTCCCCAGACTGATAAGGATGCTTGTGTACAAAATGCAGCAAGCATTAACTGATATGTGCCGGGTCCAGGCTGCACGCCTAGTGGCACTTATGACTCTTTCCAGGACAAGCCTGGGCCCTGTGTATTAAATTCTTCCTCAATTTATGTTGTGATAGGTCATAGAAGAAAATGGTAAATCCGCTAAGTAATTAGAAGCACTTAACTGCAAACTTAGCAAATTTTGCATCCACTCCTTGTCAGCCACAGCCTGTCCCAAAAAAAATAGAACAATAATTCTTTTAACAGACTAACACTAGCCTTACTAAATGTCAGGTCTTTGGCAGGAAATCTGATCACTGATTTCATTGTTAAGCACAATCTTGATTTTATGTTTTTAACTGAAACCTGGTTGGATCGTAAGAACAGTGCTGCTGTTCTTATAGAGTCAGCTCCCCCTAACTTCAGTTTTATGAGTGAGCACAGAGTGAATAAGAAAGGAGGTGGAGTCGCCATTTTGTTTAATGACTCCTTCCAATGTACGCAAATATCTTATGGAAATGTTGCTTCTTTTGAATATGTGGCTCTTCAGCTGAGATCCTCCCCTCGAGCTATATTTCTAAATATCTACCGGCCACCTAAATACTGTGCAACCTTCTTCGATGACTTTACTGAACTGCTGTCTATAATCTGTATTAACTTTGACCGTGTAATTATTGCTGGTGATTTTAACATTCATGTTGACAACCCCCAGGATAGAGGAACCAAAGAACTGTGTTGTGTTTTTGAGAACTATAGACTGACGCAGCATGTGACGGAGCCCACACACGATAAGGGGCCACACACTGGATTATATCCAAGGGTCTGAACATTTCCAAGGTTATGGTGACTGATGTTGCTCTCATTCCTGTATTTTCTTTAACGACACTATCTCAGTGCACAAAAGTGCCCAAACAAAGGTAATCAGAAAACGGTATATCACTGAAAACACCAGTGAAACATTTATTCAGCTTTTCTCCTCTACACCCACCCTCACTGGGGTCTCAGTCACTGAGCTTGTAAATCATTTAAATTGTAAAATTACAAATGTTATTGATGCCATTGCTCCCACTATGGTCAAAGCTGTCTCTGGTAAAAAAAAAAAAGATCTCCATGGAGAAATGGTAAGAACAGAAAAAAGAGAGTGTCGAAAAGCTGATCTCCAGGTCCATTATGACACCAGTAAAGAGAGACTTCACATTTATAATTTGGAACTGAGGAATGCAAGGCGGTCCTTTTTCTCTGACATTATCACCAGAAACAATAATAATTCACATGCTTTGTTTGCTACTGTCGATAGATTAACTAACCCTCCAGTACCAGTTTCATCTGAACTTTTATCCACCAAGGCCTGCAAAGAATTTGCTATCTTCTTCAGAGAGAAAAGTAGACAGTCAGTGCCTCCATATCAAGTACAGGATATGTGTTGTCACAGTGTCCATGCAAAACAAATTACAATATAACGCAATTTCATACAATCAACCATAAAGACCTAGAGGATATTATACAACATCTGAAACCTCCTCCTGTTGCCTTGATATTCTACCAATATTCTAAAATTGTTTGGCTACAGATCTTCTACAGATTGTAAACACGTCTCTTCTCTCAGGTATCTTCCCACAGGCCCTGCAAACTGCAGTCATCAAGCCACTCTTAAAAAAGAACAATCTAGACACGTCACTAATGAGCAACTATAGGCCGATATCAAACCTTCCATTTTTAAGTAAAATCATTGAAAAAGCTGTTTTTCAACAACTCAACATTTTCTTCTCACTAAACAACAGTTTTGATGCCTTGCAGTCAGGTTTTCAACCACACCACAGCACTGAGACGGCTCTTGTTATGGTCTTTAATGACATCCACTTAAACACAGATAGTGGCAAAATTTCAGTCTTAGTATTACTGGATCTCAGTGCTGCGTTTGATACGGTCGACCATGACATTTTACTAGACCGATTGGAAAACTGGGTTGGCCTTTCTGGCTCAGTACTAAACTGTTTTGAATCCAACTTAAAGAATAGGGTATATAGGTAATTATGCATCTGAGCATACAAATATGACGTGCGGAGTTCCCCAAGGCTCCGTTCTGGGGCCTCTTCTGTTTAATATCTACATGCTCCCACTGGCCGGACGACACTCAAAGTTATGGACAAAAACTGACTGCCGTATAATGATGTGGCCTGGGCCATACCGGAGACGGTGACAGCTAGAGAAATTACTACAGTAGCCTACAGGAGTTAGATGCACTATATTTTAATCTAGGTCTTCATTATTAGGACATTGCTGCTCTGCTTGTATTATATTGTTTTGATACGACCTTTAAAACGGATTTTAAAGTCTCATAATCTGTTCCGGCGATTTGGATCGGGTAATTACTTTCATTTATGAACAGTTACAAACATCTGGCCAACTCACAGATATAGGTGGATGTACACAAAATGCAAGGAGAATTGATTAAACCTCAGGAAAGAGGATGTTTGATTAATTAAAAGAGTGAATTGAACGGGACATTATAAAACGCTTAACGTGAAAAAGCTTAATGTGGTTTAATGTACCTAATCAATGATCACCAAATTTATCTCTCATATTGCTCCTCATAACCACTGAAAACTGTCAAAAAATCTAACCCAAAGTCCTATTATTATGGGCGTTATCTGACATTAAGTTATCTTCATTGAGGCTATTGTAGGAAAAAGCTTAACGTGGTTTAATGTACATAAACAACGATCAGTGATCACCAAATTTTTGGTTCGATTTTTGACAGTTTTCAGTGGTTATGAGGTAGCCTGGCTCCGCCCTCCTACATACTCAATTTTCATTTCGCTTCAGTACTCCGTCTGGCTTCGCAGTATAGTCTTGGGTTTTCTCGAGCAAAGTTTTTGGCGGTCCAATCAGCGAACGGAGGGAGTGGCTGAGAGCGATGACGTTGAGGTCGTGCGCTAGAGTTGTAGCAGAGAAAGATGGTGATTATCGATCGTTGTTTAGGTACATTAAACCACTTTAAGCTTTTTCACGTTAAGCGTTTTAGAATGTCCCTGTTAAACTCTGATTCTCAATTATATTCTCAATTACATTTGGCACTTAGACTCTTATGACTAATTGAAGCCTTTTGGCATAAACTCATCTTTAGCCGCCATCAAAGTGCTGCGGGAAACCCTGGATACTATGCTGTAATGTCATTGTTATGTATGTATGGTAGAAAATGAGATCACTCTTGGACAATACCGTCTTTCATTGCTGAGGAGCAGAAGTGAGATAGTAGGAAACAGGAGACCAGAAGCCAGTTAATGTGATATAGTCTTCTGCAGGGCAAATACATTTTGTAAAACCGTCACCTGAAGTTGTCTGTTTCCATAACCTGTCCACTTCTGTTACAGTTGCGTGCAAAATTTTATGGATCCATTTTGAACTATAAAAAACCCTTTAATTGTGTCCGTAAATGTACGGCTCTTTCCCTGAAGTGGTAATGACTGTAAAACCCTGTTTTTATGTTCAGCAGACGAGCGTTGAGTCATCTGGAGAAACCCACCTGAGGGAGACGTGCAGAGAAATTGCACAGTGTCGTTTCTCCGCACAGAAGGAAAAGGGCGAAGTTACGTAATGCTGAGAGACGTAAACGCACGTGATACTTTGATGTGTAACATCCTGCAGAGGGAAGTCCATATACGGTCGGACAGGTGTGTCTGCAGGTTCACAGCTGTGCTGGGAGGGTTTGACCTGCAGAGACAGAGACACACAGACAGTCGTTGTCACTGAGCGAGAGGTGAAATGGAGCAGGAAGGAGTTCAACTGGACCGGGAAACCTTCTCTTGTTCCATCTGTCTGGATCTACTGAAGGATCCGGTGACTACTCCCTGTGGACACAGCTACTGCATGAACTGTATTAAAAGCCACTGGGATGAAGAGGATCGTAAGTCCAGCTACAGCTGCCCTCAGTGCAGGAAGACGTTCACACCGAGGCCTGTCCTGCTGAAAAGCACCATGTTAGCAGATTTAGTGGAGGAGCTGAAGAAGACTGGACTCCAAGCTGCTCCTGCTCGAGGGGAGTCGACAAAACATCCAGCAGAGAATCCAGGACAGAGAGAAAGATGTGAAGCTGCTTCAACAGCAGGCGGAGGCCATCAATCTCTCTGCTGATAAAGCAGTGGAGGACAGCGAGAAGATCTTCACCGAGCTGATCCGTCTCCTGGAGAAAAGAAGCTCTGATGTGAAGCAGCAGGTCAGATCCCAGCAGAAAAGAGAAGAGAGTCGAGTCAGAGAGCTTCAGGAGAAGCTGGAGCAGGAGATCACTGAGCTGAAGAGGAAAGACGCTGAGCTGAAGAAGCTCTCACACACAGAGGATCACACCCAGTTTCTACACAACTACCCCTCACTGTCACCACTCAGCCAATCAGCATCCAGCATCCATATCTGTCCTCTGAGCTGCTTTGAGGACGTGACAGCAGCCGTGTCAGAAGTCAGAGATAAACTACAGGACGTCCTGAGAGAGAAGAGGACAAACGTCTCACTGACAGGGACTGAAGTGGATGTTTTACTGCCGCAACCAGAGCCCAAGACCAGAGCTGGATTCTTAAAATATTCACGTGAAATCACACTGGATCCAAACACAGCATACACATGGCTGTTATTATCTGAGGGGAACAGGAAAGCTACAGTAATGAGTCAAAAACTTATTCTAGTCACCCAGACAGATTCAGTGGCTGTTATCAGGTCCTGAGTAGAGAGAGTCTGACTGGACGTTGTTACTGGGAGGTGGAGAGGAGAGGGAGAGGAGTTTATGTATCAGTCGCATACAAGAATATCAGCAGAGCAGGGAGGTCGGATGAATGTAGATTTGGACTAAATGACAAATCTTGGGCATTAGATTGTATCAACAACAGTTATACATTTTGGTCAAACAATGTCCAAACTCCCGTCTCAGATCCTGAGTCCTCCAGAGTAGGAGTGTACCTGGATCACAGTGCAGGTATTCTGTCCTTCTACAGCGTCTCTGAAACCATGACTCTCCTCCACAGAGTCCAGACCACATTCACTCAGCCCCTCTATGCTGGACTTTGGCTTTATGAGTCTGGATACTCTGATCTTTAGGGCCTTTTCTTGACTAATGGATCCTCTGCTGAGTTGTGTAAACTGAAATAGACAGAAGTCATTTAAAGGTTAAATTCTGTTTTAACTCTTCGACTTATTTAGTCTCCATGTTTGTTGCTGAGAGATAATTGTTGGGGGTCAGTTTATCTTTTGGTCATTACATTTTCCTTTAATAAACGGGTATTAAAAAAACAAATGGCTATTTGATTTTCGTTTTAAAATACAACATTTGAAAATTGATATACAAGGTGTTTTTTTCCCCTTTCATGGTCACAAGGGAATGAGAGAAATTTAAAATATGCTGTGATTTTCATTTTCTATTTCACATGACAAAAAATAAAATCACTCAAACAGAAATGAAGAAAGGCCTGTTTTTTCATATTCAGAGACCAGATGTTATTTCCAAGGAAACCGCGTCAGTCTCTTTCCCGGTGCTGGCTGAGCGTTACTGAGCAGCCTCCAGCTGAGCTTGAAGACGTAGATGTGACGTGAGCAACCTGTCTGAAAGTGTGAAGTCTTCTGGTAGCTGTGCCGAGAGAAATCTCAATCATTCCCAATCTTACAGAGACGGAGAGCATAGGTATCTTGCTTTTCTTTAAATAACCTATTTTATCTGCTTTTAAAAGTTTAACTGTTTTAATGTTTTTAAATTGTTTTTATTGTTTTATGTTGACTTTCTTTAAATCAGTGACATTTTGCAGAAACTGACATATTTCTGATTTTTTCTTTGATACGGGTGTGACAATAGATTACAGAAGAGACAGGCTGTGGACTATCAACAAAGTTAGTTTGATAACTAAAAAAAGGGTCTGAAGACCAAAACAATTACAATTGAACAGAAATAGTCTGAGAAACTATTAAATTAAGAATAAAATAAATAGTTTGCATGCATTGCATAGCATGTTTCCTGACTAATAGAGACGGTCTGAAAACCGTTCCGGGTTTTGCAAGGTTTGCAGAAGAAAAGAACTAAGCCTTGTGGTGACGACTGCATTGAAATTGACTAACGCTTCTGTAACTATGGGGAATGAAACCTCCATGTGAAGCATCTGGACCCATTGTTGGTGAGATGAACCAGAGATAACAGTGTCTAACAGGGCCTAACAGTACCTAGTAGTGCCTAACAGTACCTAGCAGTGTCTAACAGTGCCTAACAGTACCTAGTAGTGCCTAACAGTGCATAGCAGTGCCTAACAGTGCTTAGCAGTGCCTAACAGTACCTAGCAGTGTCTAACAGTGTCTAACAGTGCCTAACAGTACCTAGCAGTGCCTAACAGAGCATAGCAGTGCCTAACAGTGCATAGCAGTGCCTAACAGTGCATAGCAGTGCCTAACAGTGCCTAACAGTACCTAGCAGTGCCTAGCCGTGCCTAACAGTGCATAGCAGTGCCTAATAGTGCATAGCATTGCCTAACAGTGCATAGCAATGCCTAACAGTGCATAGCAGTACCTAATAGTGCATATCAGTGCATAACAGTACCTAGCAGTGCCTAGCAATGTATAGCAGTGCCTAATAGTACCTAACAGTACCTAATATTGCCTAACAGGGCCTAATAGTACCTAGAACAGTGCCTAACAGTGCATAGCAGTGCCTAACAGTACCTAGTAGTACTAACAGTACATAACAGTGCTTATACTGCACTGTAAATTCTATTCTTGTCTTTTAATGTTTTTTTTATTGATTTTAATTGTTTTGTATCTGCTCTTTCATGTTTCTCTCAGTTTTTTTTAAAATTCTTATACTGCACTGTGAATTTTATTCTTGACTTTGAATGTTTTTAAATTGTTTTAAATTGTTTTCTGAATGCTCTTTCATGATTTATGTAAAGCACTTTGAATTGCCCTGTTGCTGAAATGTGCTATAAAGCTGCCTTGCCTTTCCTTGCCTTGCCTAAGGAGATAACATAGGCACAGGCTAATTATTGATCACTAACATGCTAGTTATCATTATTAATTAAACCTAAACAGCTAATGTAAATCCAAACTGCCTGTGAGCTTCTCCTGTACTATACGGTAATTCCTCTACTGTGTGACAGTAAGTCTCGTGGTTATGATCCAATCGTTAGCTTATTTTTATAAAAGCGTCTGCTATGGAGCCATAACGTGAGGTACAAGGTAATGGAGCTTTTTATACATTGTTGTGTTTCTTTAGAAATAAACAACGGACAAATAGTCTTTAAACGCTTCAGATGTAAAGTTATTCGCTGTCAAAGTGACGTCAAAATGAATGGGAGTCAATGGGATGCTAACGGTGGGTGAGTGCTTGGTAGCATCAAAATGGCGCCATAGGAGCTACGCTCTGTGGACGCTTGCTTACCCCCTTGATTCTTACTCTGATGTAATTTTAGACATGGCGAAAAAAAACAGGGTACCCGCGGGGTCTTAAAAGCATTGAAAAAGTCTTAAAGGGGTGATAGAATTCAAAACCGATTTTACCCTGTCATAGTTGAATAACGACAGTTCAGTGGGTAAATAGGACATACATATGAGCTCAAAGTCCCATTGACACCCCTTTACTATGAAAATCTCATATTTTGAAACTGCCGCTGAAAACGGGCGAATCTCAACAAAGCTAGTTGCTTACGTAAGCATCTCAAAATCCGGAACATTAAGAGAACGGTCACGCCCCAACATTTACATAGGCTACACAACTGACCTGAGATCAGGTAGTCTTCTGAATCTAGGTCACGCAGATCTCTGCTATTCCATTACAAAATTCACTTCTGAAACTTCTTTAAGCGATAAATCAACTATGTAAGGCTCAAATATGGGCCTTTTTACGAAAATGGATGGCTAATTGCAAATTTGGTCCAACTGTGTGTCGGAGTTCAGCGCTGGTGCTGCCTGTGTTGCTGCCTCGCCGCCCGACCTGCCTTCCTTCACAGACCCCGACCTGCTCTGAGCTCGATTAAGCTCCGTTATGGCTTGAAGCCCACAGCACTCCATACCCGCGCAAAGTCACCGGTTTTTGGCTGATGGACTACTAAACGCCGGTGCTCCGACAGAGCTCCAGGGCCTGCAGCTCCCCTCTTCCTGCTAGCTAAATGCCCGGTGTGTGTGAGTGAGAGCACGGTCAGCGAGCTTGTTACGCCAGCAATCTCTTACAACAGGTTCCAGTTAATCTTTTAATGTGGGTAATTATAATGTGTTGAGATATTTAAACAAACGATTGGGGAAATAAACGCCGCTTGTCCGCGAGTCTCATTGATAGAGCCTGCGGCTGGATGTAGCTTTCATTCACAAATATTCATTAACTTGAAATCGGACACCATTGTTAGCTTTATAAGACCTTTAGAGATATGTTGTATAAGTGGCGTGATGAAATTCAAACTGTAAATATACTTTCTTTATGCCTAAAATGAAGCTAACTATCCGTGATTTGTAGCTACACATAGCTAGGATTGAAGGGACAGTTATAGATAATGAAACCCCTAATCTTCACAAAAATTCATTAACTTGAAATCGGACACTGTTGTTAGCTTTATAAGACCTTTAGAGATATGTTGTATAAGTGGCGTGACAAAATTCAAACTGTAAATATAGCTACTCTAGTTATGCAGCCAGCCAAGATAAACTGGAACTGTTGTAAGAGATTGCTGGCGTAACAAGCTCGCTGACCGCTCTATCACTCTCACACACGGGCCATTTAGCTAGCAGGAAGAGGGGAGCTGCAGGCCCTGGAGCTCTGTCAGCGCAGCAGCGTTTGGTCCATTAACCCCAAAACGGTGACTTTGCGCAGGTATGGAGTGGTGTGGGCTGCCAGGCGTGACGGAGCTCCAGCTACCTCACAGCAGGCCGGGGTCTGTGGAGGAAGGCAGGCCGTGCAGCGAGGCAGCAACACAGGCAGCACCGGCAGCTGAACTCCGACACACAGTCTTACCAAATTTGCAGCAAGCCATAAATTTTCGTAAAACGTCCCATATTTGAGCTTTATATAGTTAATTTCTCGCTTAAAAAAGTCTCAGAAGTGAATTAAATAACGTAATAGCCCGACAAACAATGTATAACTTTGCAGTGAGACCTGCTGTCAAGTCTCCCATGTGTTTCTATGTAGTTTGCTCAAACCAATCAGTAGCTCATTCTGAATATTCATGAGCATACCATATTTGGAAGAAAAGCTCTTGTTCCAAATAGAGCCATATTCACAGGGTAGTTAAGGGCCTAATAAAATAGCATTCGGGCAATTTTCAGCCCAACCAATGTTACATACCCCATTAGGAGACATTAAGGAACAGTGTAAAATACCCTATATAATCATTCTATCACCCCTTTAAATTTGATAATCTCAAATTAAGGCCTTAAAAGCCTTGAATTTGGTACACAAAGTCTTGGATTTTGTTACAAAGGCCTTCAGACAAAGCTCAAGCTAACAGGCTAACGGCTTATTAGCTAGCCAAACACCGAGCGGTAAGATCTGCAAAGATTGGATCTGTGAGCGCATCAATCTGCTCGGTGAGACCATGTGACCGGCAGGTAACGTTAGCGGTTAGCTGCTACTGTAGCAGAGCTGCAAGGAAACGCTGAAGTGAGCGGTGTGTTTCCACTGTTAAACACTGCTGCAGGTGTTCATGCACGACTGTTGGTGGGCATCTCCAGAGGTGGAAGACTTACTCAGATTATGTATTGCAGTAAAAATAGAAACAATAGTGTTGTAGAGTTACAAATAACTTGTTGCAATGTCAGTTACAAGTCCTTCATTCAACATCTTCCTTAGGTAATAATACAAAAGTATTATCAAAATATACTTAAAGTACCAAAAGTAAAAGTGCTCATTATGCAGTGTAATATATCTTATTTTATTGGATTATATTGTGATCCAATAAATTGATATATATAAAATGTTTTATTTAATTCAAGTGGACTACTTGTACATCATTATTTTCTAGGGTTTAAAATGTATACAGATTTGACATTTTCCCCTCATACTTCTGTCGGAATGGGTACGAAGTTGGCATTGAATTTCATTTGAAATGGTATTAAAAAGGTCTTAAAAAGCGTTGAATTTAAGTTGGAGGATCCTGGGCGTACCTCATTTTTCTAAATCGACAGCCCCGAAGCAACACGAAGCTTGAGCCAGAATCAAATGTAGAAGGTCACATTAAGCCTGAAGAATTAGGAACCTACCTGCATGTTCCTACTGTGGCCACGGGGGGGCTCCTGGGTCACCAAACTAACAAGTGCATTTAGCAGTAGGAAGTGCGACAACACACAGAGAGAGGTTGTCTAAAGCTGCAGTACATCATGTTTACACACTGGAACAACATGAAATATATGATGTATACCTATTGTCGCTCTGCATCTGTTTTTAGTAGGAATACTATCTTTTTAGTCAATGTGTTGGAACATAGGAAAAGCTTTAGGACATGAGGCCAGCTCTTGAATTCTTGATAGCAATTAGAAAAGGAAAACAAATGGCTGATGTTCAATGTTTTTTTTATATATACACTTGATTAGTAAGTGTCCCTTCCACTTAATAAAAGAAAGAAACAATAGGCCTCTGTTGAGACAGTTTTGCATAATCTGATAGCTGCAGCAATTAGATGTTTGGCACAGGCTGGAGAAACACTACCATGTCCTACCTATTCCCCAAAGTGGTTTACTCAGAACTGCACACATGTTCCAAAACACACACACACACTGCTCCTCTGCTGGTCAGCTCTGCAGATTCAAACATACACTGATGTCTCAGGGGAAAAGAAAAACTGAAACATATTGAACGATAACTTTTTCATTTAATGCAGTGCCTGTCGGATAAAGTTATTAAAAAAAAGTCATAGTATGTCGGATAAAAAGTATTGGTGCCTGGGTAGCTCACCCGATAGAGTGTGTGCCCATATAGAAAAAGGCTCAGTCCTAGACGCAGCAGCCCTTTCCTGCATGTCATTCCCTTCTATCTCCCCTTTCATGTCTAAGCTGTCCTGTCTTAATAAAGGCAAAAAAAAAATCTTAGTATCTTAAAAAAATATCATAGTATAGATGTTGAAAAAGTCATACAAAAATAATATTATAGTATATTGATATAGGCATAGTATAGTATGTCAAAAGTAGTCATAATATAGTATGTCGAAAAAAGTCATCAAAAAGGGATAGGAAATTACTGTTACAAGCAGCAAGTTACAAGGACATATTCACGCATACACATACAGAAAAGACAATAAATGTACTAGAAATATTAAATAAGATTAAATAAAATAAGATAGCAAAGTGCAAAAATGCCTGAACAACTTCAGAAAAAAATACACTTAGAGGGATGAAAAAGAATGTACATGTATATACAAGTGTAGAATACCATTTACAACCTACATACATAGTATATAAAACAAAATAAAATATGTATACTATTAAATATGAAGTAACCAGAGTGCAGGTAGCATAATAGTGCAATGATGTAATGTGTGAGGTAATGAGATTATCTCAAACACAGCTGTGGCAGGAATGATTTTTTAGAGAAGGTGCTCCGCTGTAGGACCAGTGTGGGGTCGACCAGTGTGGGGTCGACTTCCTCTCCACCACAGCTTCAAATGTCACCTGTTTGTCCAATAACGGAGCCAGCCTTCCTGATCAGTGTGTGCAGTCTGTTTGTGTCGCTGGTTCTGATGCTGCTTTCCCAGCAGATGGCGGAGGAGGACACAGCACTGGCCACAACAGACTGGGAGAACATCTCCAACATCCTGCTGCACACAAAGGATCTCAGCTTCCTCAGGAAATAGAGTCTGCTCATCCCCTTCTTGTGAACAGCATTGCTGTTGATTTCCCAGTACAGCCTGTTGTCACTGTGTCGTGCGGCAGCCTGTTGCTGCAGCCATGGTATAGTATATTAAAAAAAAGTGATAAAAAAAAGTCATAATATGCCAAAAAAAGTGATAAAAAAAGTCATAGTATAGTATACTGTGTACTGTGTCTGTATTTGGTTACTAGCAACCTTATTTGTTTGTAATCAGATTGCTGATCTTAAGATTTAGGATTATATATTCTCTGGTATGATTGTTGACTATGTATTGTTGTATGTTGTGTCTGAATGTGCCTGACCACACATGAAGTTCCATCACAGGACAAATATAGTTCTTTTGATTGTGATTTTGATTGACTATGTTGAAAAAGTGAGAAAAAATGGTGTAGAATGTTGAAAAAGTCATAGTATAGCATGTCAAAAAAGTGATAAAAAAGTAATATAGTACGCCAAAAAAGTAATAAAAAGTCATAGTGGGAAAAGGTTGTTATTATTACATGTTGTTTAGCTGATGCTTTTATCCAAAGCAACTTACAATTGCCATATATGTCAGAGGTCACACACCTCTGGAGCAACTAGAGGTTAAATGTCTTGCTCAAGGACACATCGATTGATGTACTGCAGTGGGATTTGAACCATGGTCTCCCACACCAAAGGAACGGCTCATATCCACTGGGCAATCACCACCCGGTATGCCTAATGTAGTGTTAAAAGGCAGTATAGCATGTCGAAAAAAAAGTCATATTATATGTTGAATAAAAACATTAAAAAGTCATGTTATAGTATGTCTAAAAAATAAAAAGCATCAGTGGGAAACCTGACAGTCTTTGTTATCCACAATCCTTTTTAGGTCTGGTTGTACTCTGTTGTGGCCACTCTTTCACTCATTTGTCACTAGAGGGGCTTTCAGACAATCAGCAGTAAAAGGGTTAATGAGGAAGGTGATCTGTGGCCGCTTTTTTTCCTCAGGTTGCAGAATCTGTCCATAAAAAAACTCTGCTGCATTATTTTTTATTTTAAAATAATTGGCAAATGTATTGGCAGATCCATTCAATTGCTTTTTTTTTTTTTTTTTACTTATCTGAAATGTTTCAAAAGTAAAAAAAAAAATCCACCAATAACACAGCCCCCAGCCACACAGTAAGAGCCTCAAAGGAGCCGGCAAAGAGCCACATACGGCTCAAGAGCCACAGGTTCGCCACCCCTGGTATAGCATGTCGAAAAAAGGCATTAAAAGTCATAGTATAGCATGTCGAAAAAAGGCATAAAAAGTCATAGTATAGCATGTCGAAAAAAGTCATAGTATAGTACGTCCAAAAAAAGTGATAAAAAGTCGATAAAAGTGATAAAAAAGTATGTCGAATTTTTTTTTTAAACGTCATAGTATAGTATGTTGAAGAAACGAAAAAAAAAGTCATAGTATAGCATGTCAAAAAAAGGCATAAAAAAGTGATAGTATAGCATGTCGAAAAAAGTCAGTATAGTATGTCCAAAAAAGTGATAAAAAAGTCATAGTATAGTATGTCGAAATAATTTTTTTTAAAGTCACAGTATAGCATGATGGAAAAGTGATAGTATCTTGTGTCGAAAAAAAAGTCATAGTATAGTATATTGTGTACTGTGTCTGTATTTGGTTACTAGCAACCTGATTGGTTTGTAATCAGATTTTAAGATTTAGGATTATATATTCTCTGGTACGATTGTTGACTATGTATTGTTGTATGTTGTGTCTGAATGTGACTGACCACACATGAAGTTCCATCACAGGACAAATAAAGTTATTTTGATTGTGATTTTGATTGACTATGTCGAAAAAGTGAGAAAAAAATCATGATGTAGCATGTCGAAAAAAAGAGATAAAAAGTCATAGTATAACTTGTGGAAAAAGTGATAAAAAGTCATAGTATAGTACATCATAAAAGTGATGAAAAAGTCAGAGTATAGCATGTCGAAAAAAATTCTAAAAAATCATAGTATAGTATGTCGAAAAAAGTGATAAAAAGTCATAGTATAGTATGTTGAAAAAATTGTTAAAAAAGTTATAGTATATCATTCGGGATGGAAAAGTGATAGTATAGTATGTCAACAAATATGATAAAAAAGTGATTAAAAACAAGTCATAGTATAGTATGTCAACAAAAATGATAAAAAAGTGATTAAAAACAAGTCATAGTATAGTATGTCAAAAAAAGTCTTAGTATTGTATGTCCAAAACGTGATAAAAAAGTCAAAAAAGTGATAAAAAAGTCATAGTATAGTATGTCGAAATAATTGTTAAAAAAGTCATAGTATAGCATGTCGAAAAAGGTCAGTATAGTATGTCCAAAAAAGTCATAGAAAAGTGGAAAAAAGTGATAAAATAGTAATAGTATAGTATGTTGAAAAAGTGATAAAAGGGCCTTGGTAAAAAAATGTCATTATTATGACATGCTATTTAGCTGATGCTTTTATCCAAAGCAACTTACAATTGCCATATATGTCAGAGGTCGCAAACCTCTGGAGCAACTAGAGGTTAAGTGTTTTGCTCAGGGACACATAGATCAATGTACTGCAGTGGGACTCGAACCCAGGTCTCCCACACCAAAGGAATGTGTCATATCCACTGGGACATCACCACCCAGTATGATTAATGTTTAGGTGTGTTAAAAGTCATAGTATATCATGTCAAAAAAAGTCATAGTATAGTATGTTGAATAAAGTCATTAAAAAGTCATATTATAGTATGTCGAAAAAATTGATAAAAACGTCATAGTATAGTATGTTGAAAAAAGTGATAAAAAGTCATAGTATAGTTTGTCCAAAAAAAAGTGATAAAAAGTCATTGTATAGTTTGTCGAAAAAAGTGATAAAAAGTCATAGTATAGTTTGTCGAAAAAAGTGACAAAAAAAGTCATATATGTCGAAAAAAGTGATAAAGTTATAGTATGGCATTTGGGATGGAAAAGTGATAGTATAGTATGTCGAAAAAAGTGATAAAAAGTCATAGTATAGTATGTTGAAATTTAAAAAAAAAGTTATAGTATATCATTTGGGATGGAAAAGTGATAGTATAGTATGTCAACAAAAGTGATAAAAAAGTGATTAAAAACAAGTTATAGTATAGTATATCGAAAAGTCATAGTAAAGTATGTCGAAAAAAGTTATTTAAAGACATGGTATAGTATGTTGAAAAGTCATTGTAAAGTATGTTGAAAAAAGTTATTTAAAGTCATAGTATAGTATGTCGAACAATTGTTAAAAAAGTCACAGTATAGCATGTCAGGATGGAAAAGTGATACTATAGTATGTCGAAAAAAAATCATAGTATAGCATGTCGAAGTATAGTATAGTATGTGCAAAACGTGATAAAAAGTCAAAAAAGTGATAAAAAATGAATAGTATAGTATTTGGAAAGAAAGTGATAAAAAGTCATAGTATAGTATGACGAAAAAAAGTGATAAAAACGTCATAGTATAGTATGTCGAAAAAATTGTTAAAAAAGTCAGTATAGATGTTGAAAAAAGTCAGTATAGTATGTCCAAAAGAGTGATAGAAAAGTCGAAAAAAGTGATAAAAAAGTCATAGTCGGGAAAAGGTTGTTATTATTACATGTTGTTTAGCTGATGCTTTTATCCAAAGCAACTTACAATTGCCCTATATGTCAGAGGTCACACACCTCTGGAGCAACTAGAGGTTAAGTGTCTTGCTCAGGGACACATAGATCAATGTACTGCAGTGGGACTTGAACACAGGTCTCCCACACCAAAGGCATGTGTCATATCCACTGGGCCATCACCACCCAGTATGGCTAATGTAGTGTTAAAAGGCAGTATAGCATGTCGAAAAAAGTCATAGTATAGTATGTTTAATAAAAACATTAAAATGTCATATTATAGTATGTGAAAAAAATTGATAAAAAAGTCATAGTATAGCATGTCGTAATGGAAAATTTATAGTAGCGCATGTTGGAAAAATTGTTGAAAAAGTTATAGTATAGCATTTGGGATGGAAAAATGATAGTATAGTATGTCAAAAATGTCATAAAAAAGTGATAGTATAGTATGTCGAAAAAAGTGATTACAAAAAAGTCATAGTATAGCATGTCGAAAAGTCATAGTAAAGTATGTTGAAAAAGTTATAAAAAATCAAAGTGTTGCATGTCAAAATGTTTTTTTAAAAAGTCATAGTATAGCATGTCGAAAAAAGTCAGTATAGTATGTCCAAAAAAGTGATAAAAAAGTCGAAAAAAAGTGATTAAAAAGTCCTAGTGCAGTATGTCTAAAAAAGTGATTAAAACGTCCTAGTATAATATGTCGAAATTATTATTTATTTTTAAGTCACAGTATAGCATGATGGAAAAGTGATAGTATCTTGTATCGAAAAAAAAGTCATAGTATAGTATACTGTGTACTGTGTCTGTATTTGGTTACTAGCAACCTGATTTGTTTGTAATCAGATTTTAAGATTTAGGATTATATATTCTCTGGTATGATTGTTGACTTTGTATTGTTGTATGTTGTGTCTGAATGTGCCTGGCCACACATGAAGTTCCATCACAGGACATATAAAGTTCTTTTGATTGTGATTTTGATTGACTATGTCGAAAAAGTGAGAAAGAAATCATGATGTAGCATGTCGAAAAATGTCATTGTATAGTATGTTGAAAAAAGTGTTTATAAAAAGTCATAGTATAGCGTGTCGAAAAAGAGATAAAAAGTCAGTATAACTTGTCAAAAAAAGTCGAAAAAGTCATAGTATAATGTGTCAAAAAAGTGACAAAAAGTCAAAGTATAGCACGTCAAAAAGTGATGAAAAAGTCATAGTATAGTTGTTACAAATAAGACCGAAGGGACCCGAAGGCAAGGCTCAGGGTAAAGGTTTATTAGGGTAATGAATGGAAGTGCAGGAATGGGGGTGTGGGGAAGCAGACACCAGGGACCGAAGCAAGGGCACGAGTACTGGGACTGGGGAATGAGAGGAAGCTCCGGGAGAGCGGGGGGACTGGGGCTGAGAGGTCCGAGGGGAAGGCACTGGAGTCCGGGGAGCAGAGGAGTCGAAGTGGGGAAGGCTCGAAGTGAGAGCGGAGGCAGAACGGAGCAGGGAGCCACGAGGAGGGGAGCGGATGGTGAGACCAGCTGACTGGAGGCAGAGAAACGGTGAAGGGGAGGACTGTAAGAAACAAACAGAGAGAGATTCACACAAAGGAACTGACAATGGAAAAGACCAGGATACAGAGCAGGATACCCAGGGCTCGGTTTACACATATCACCATTTCTAGACACTGGGGGACCATAGGCAGGCTGGGGGAACGCATATTAATGTTAAAAAACCTCATGAAGGGACATTTTCATGCCATGGGAGCTTTAACTAATGGAGAACTAAATTAAGTGCAAAGGAATGCAATTGAATTGCCTTGTTGCTGAAAGGTGCTGTAGAAATAAAGTTGCCTTGCCTTACAAGCTCAGCCTGTCAGAAACCACCGTTGTGCCTGCTCGTCTCAGAGGAAGTGTAACGTCAACAGCACTGCGACCGTTTTGGCCTCGCCATTAATATCATACGCAGCTCGCTGTCCGCGTGAAGTTTCGAAAAACTGTAACCACACTTGAAAACCTCTTTATCGGCATCGCCGTGACTTCAACAAAACTGCAGAGCCCACGTAGTTGGCTTGAGTTTACTCCGCCCGCACCTCTGGGTGTGTGTCGGAGCTCCGCTCTCTGTCAATATGCCGAGAGGACAGATAAGCTTGCGCTTATGCGCTCAGATGCTTTTGGAACCGAAATTTGGCACCGAAAGATAAATAATATTTTCAATACTAGTAGGATCTGAGTTTTTTGGTCGCTGCCATAAAAGTATCAACGTTATAGCGTTAATAGCTACTCAATAAAAAGAGACTTATTGTTTAGTTTCAAAAAGATAAAGTTAACGTTCTATTTTCCCAGTTTTCAAAGCTGATGTTTTCTCTTGGTGTCGTTGGCTTCTACATCTTCAGGATGTCCCACTCTGAGAAGAAGTGGGACTGTCTGGTAAGTTCTCCTTCAGGTTAAAGCTGATTATGACTTGATTACCCTACAAAGGAAAATGACGTAATGTAATAACTGAGGCTGACTGGCTTTATGAGCTCTGTTGTTATCTCTACAGCACAGTTACAGTATGTCCACAGTTGTTGTCTTTTGTTAAAAAATAACACTAAGTCTATTCATGCCATCCTCTGATAGCTTATTACAAACCAATGATAATATAACCATCTGCAGAAACAGAGCCTTGTTACTAAAACAGAGGGGACTGTCCATGGTGCTGAAACAGAGCCTTGTTACTAAAACAGAGGGGACTGTCCATGGTGCTGAAACAGAGCCTTGTTACTAAAACAGAGGGGACTGTCCATGGTGCTGAAACAGAGCCTTGTTACTAAAACAGAGGGGGCTGTCCATGGTGTTGAAACAGAATCTTGTTACTAAAACATAGGGGGCTGTCCATGGTGCTGAAACAGAGCCTTGTTACTAAAACATAGGGGACTGTCCATGGTGCTGAAACAGAGCATTGTTACTAAAACAGAGCCTTGCTACTAAAACAGAGGGGACTGTCCATGGTGCTGAAACAGAGCCTTGTTACTAAAACATAGGGGACTGTCCATGGTACTGAAACAGAGCATTGTTACTAAAACAGAGGAGGCTGTCCATGGTGCTGAAACAGAGCATTATTACTAAAACAGAGGGGACTGTCCATGATGCTGAAACACCAAATATTATAGATTTCTCCCCCGTCAAAATATATGAAAGACAAGGGTTGCAGTTCTCCAATAGTTGAATCCCTCTCAGCTTTATCTGGGGCCTTATTGAGGTCAGTTTGAGCTCTTTGTGTGGAGCAGTCATGTCTCCTGGAAGCATGTCCCCAGCTGTAGCTCCCTCTGGAACCAGTAAGCTGAACATGACATCAGGTCAGTCCCAGGGAGACACTTAGCAGTGTCAGCAAGCTTTGACTTTCTCGCTCTTCTTCACCCACACAATGCACATCTGCCTCTTCTGATTGGTTAACCCAATTATTATTTTTACTATTAAGATGAGAGGATGTTGAGTGGATTACAGACTGGTTTATGTCAAAGTTTAGTCAGGACACTGTCTTAAAACCATTTTTCTTTTTCAAATGCTATAAAAAGTTAAAACGTGTCAAATTTGACCTGAAGAAAACACAAGGTTGGTTGACTGATTTGTTTTTACATATAGTGGTGTGTTATTTATACTAGGACAGGTTTTTAGATCTCCTTGCTTACAGTTTTGTAATACATGATAATATATTAAACGGTAACATCAGTATCATGGCCTATACTGTGGCTATACACAGCCCTAACACCGTGGTGGTCTAAAATCGGGGACCATATGCCCCTTTTTAACTTTGAGCCCCTGCCCCTTCACAGGTCTCTGCACGGCTCTGCTCTTTCTCTAATACCTGGAACAATCTTTCCCATCCCATGAGCTGCTTTTTGCAATGCAAATGTTGTTCACTGCTCCAGTAAATAGGACGGACCTTAGATAGGACCAGGCAACGGGAGAGGGAGCGAGTGAGAAACGATGGTCACTTCAGAGGGGAACATCACCCACAATGCTTTGCAGTTATGTTCTTGTGGCTTTTGGCAATGTATACTGTTACGTAATATTAAAGGGCGGGGGGGTGGTCCCACATATACATAACGTGGAGAAATACATGAATAACAAACAATAGCTAATATCTACAGATCATATTGGTAAAGATCTTTTTTAACATATCGTCCTGTTTCAACAATCAAAGGTAAAATAACAGATCTCAACTGAGCACATTGAGAGCTTCTGGGGCTCCGTGAATGTTTTTAATCAACAAACAAAAACATCTCATCGCTTCTAAAATGTCAATACAAAAAAAAACTCTAACTAATTTAGAAAGACGTTTAGAAAAGCAAATAAATGTCGAAAAAAGTGACAGAAAATGTTCACAAAAGCAAAAAAATAAGAAAAAAGCAACAAAAACGTGTGAACACAAAAAACATCAAACACTGACAAAAACGTAGAAAAAAAATAGAATGTTACAACCAATCAGCTCTCAGCAACAAACAGAGACTAAATAAGTCGAAGAGTTAAAACAGAATTTAACCCTTAAATGACTTCTGTCTATTTCAGTTTACACAACTCAGCAGACTCCCTAAGACCAATACAGCATTAGTCCAGCATAGAGGGGCTGAGTGAATGTGGTCTGGACTCTGTGGAGGAGAGTCATGGTTTCAGAGACGCTGTAGAAGGACAGAATACCTGCACTGTGATCCAGGTACACTCCTACTCTGGAGGACCAAGGACCTGAGAAGGGAGTTTGGACTTTGTTGAAATAAAATGTATAACTGTTGTTGTTACAATCTAACACCCAAGATTTGTCATTTAGTCCAAATCCACATTCATCCAACCCCCCTGCTCTGCTGATATTTTTGTATGTGACTGATACATCAACTCCTCTCCCTCTCCTCTCCACCTCCCAGTAACAACGTCCAGTCAGACTCTCTCTACTCAGGACCTGAAACCAGCCAGTGAATCTGTCTGGGTGACTAGAATAAGACTGTTGTTCACTCATTACTGTAGCTTTCACGTGAATATTTTAAGAATCCAGCTCTGGTCTTGGGCCCTGGTTGTGGCAGTAAAACATCCACTTCAGTCCCTGTCAGTGAGACGTTTGTCCTCTTCTCTCTCAGGACGTCCTGTAGTTTATCTCGGACTTCTGACACGGCTGCTGTCACGTCCTCAAAGCAGCTCAGAGGACAGATATGGATGCTGGATGCTGATTGGCTGAGAGGTGACAGTGAGGGGTAGTTGTGTAGAAACTGGGTGTGATCCTCTGTGTGTGAGAGCTTCTTCAGCTCAGCGTCTTTCCTCTTCAGCTCAGTGATCTCCTGCTCCAGCTTCTCCTGAAGCTCTCTGACTCGACTCTCTTCTCTTTTCTGCTGGGATCTGACCTGCTGCTTCACATCAGAGCTTCTTTTCTCCAGGAGACGGATCAGCTCGGTGAAGATCTTCTCGCTGTCCTCCACTGCTTTATCAGCAGAGAGATTGATGGCCTCCGCCTGCTGTTGAAGCAGCTTCACATCTTTCTCTCTGTCCTGGATTCTCTGCTGGATGTTTTTTCGACTCCCCTCGAGCTCTCTCTGCCTCTCAGCTCTCTCTGCTGCAGCTGAGACTGTGTCGTGGCCTTTATGTTCCTCCACAGAGCAGAGATTACAGACAAGCTGCTGATCAGTACGACAGAACATCTTCATCACCTCATCATGACGAGAGCAGACGTTCTCCTGGAGCTTCTTGGACGGCTCCACCAGCTTGTGTTTCTTGAATGTCTCTGATTCAAAATGAAGCTGAAGGTGTTTCTCACAGAAAGAAGCCAGACATTGCAGACAGGACTTGTGTGCTTTGAGTTTTCTCCCGGTGCAGACATCACAGGCCACATCTTCAGCTCCAGCATAGCAGTGATCAGCAGGAGCAGCTTGGAGTCCAGTATTCTTCAGCTCCTCCACTAAATCTGCTAACATGGTGTTTTTCAGCAGGACAGGCCTCGGTGTGAACGTCTTCCTGCACTGAGGACAGCTGTGGATGTTATTATGATTCTCTCCATCCCAGTGGCTTTAATACAGTTCATGCAGTAGCTGTGTCCACAGGGAGTAGTCACCGGATCCTTCAGTAGATCCAGACAGATGGAACAAGAGAAGGTTTCCCGGTCCAGCTGAACTCCTTTCTGCGCCATTTCACCTCTCAGTGACAACTGTCTGACTGTGACTTACAGTATGTGTGACTGTCTTATCAAGGGATCCAGGTTCAAGGTTCAGCTTCATTGTCATTGTACAATACAGGGAGGGGTTATCAAGCTGTGATTCATGCCAGGATGAGGAGTGGCACCTTCAGTTTGGACTTTGTTTCCTCATTTTAAATGACACCTCAGTTAAAATGTCTTCTACATCAGAAAACATTACATTTCTTGTTATAAAATACTTCTTGGCTCCTCAGGTTTTGCTGATGTCTCCATACTTCTGACTCTTACTCAAAGTCTCTTAAATGTTCCATTTACTGGTTTAAAATCAACTGAAAGTTATCAAACTCAACTGTCATAAAACCCTTTCATTTCTGTATAATAATCTCACAATCCTAGAATGTGTGTAAAAGGTGTCAGAGATAAGTACTCTGAACACAGGTGCATAACATTACACCATTGTATCCCCCCCTTGTTATTTTCTCTGTAAACCACCGAGTTTAAAATCCAACACTGATACTTTATAGTACAGTATGCTGCTGATGTGACGCTAGTTGGCTTGGATGTGAGGGCGACTCTGCAAAAGGTCAAACATATTTTAATAAATTTCTCTACAGCGGTGGTGTAAGGAGAGTGTTTAACACAAATGTGACACCAAAGAACTTATCTTATCCAGCAACACACAAGACGCTCCTGATAAACTTGATCCTGGATCCCCTGTAGAAACTGTCAGGAGTTTCAAATATGTCTTTATACAAAGAATCATGTTCTAGATGTTGTTCTCTTGTCCGAGTCCACCAAACAAGTGGCTCTGTTGGAGCTAAGAGACCCTTGGAAAGACCGCCTGGAAGAGGCCTTTGAAAGGAAGCTCGCCAAGTACGAGGGACTGGGGTTTTGCAGCCCGATCCCTGTTCAGAGCCTTCAATCTGTTAGGCATTGATGGAGTGAGGAGGAGAAGAGCGGCAGAGAAAGCCTCAAGATGGCTATAGCTCAAGAGAGGAGATCCATGGGGGGCAAAGTCGCCAACTGGACACAGGCTGGGGTCTGATCAGCCTCAGCTGGGTCGCCTGGATGAGGGTGTATGATGTTGAAAGACCTGAAACACCCAATGATTCCAGGAACATCACTGAAGATGTGTCCAGCAGCATCAGTAGATGTATTTGCACAGGTTAACAACAATAGCTCAAAAACCTCAAGTTTAATTATAAAGTTATGAATAAAAAAAATACATGAGAAAAGACAAACAATAAAAAAACAGATTCATTACGTAAAGAAATAATTACTAATTGTGATTTCATATGTTTACATATACCTCTTACATGTAAACATATGAAATCACAATTAGAAAGAGGCTTCAGGGGGAAAACGTTCTACAGTTTCTACAAGTCTAATACTTGTTTTGTTGTTTAACAATCTAAGTGATTGAGTAGAGATTTTAGTTCTATGAGAAAAGGTACGTTAGGGAAATTAATTAGAAAATGTCTGCTTGTGAATATATAATTTGGCATATAGAATGATGAAATGAATTCCACCCCACATCACATGATAACCTTTCAAATTATCACGTGACAGACACTATCACAACACTAGGCACGCCTTCATGAGACGCTTCACACTACCTTTACCTAAAACTAATGGCATAAAGAAAACTGTCATGTACAGTTAAGTGTACATACTGCCAGAATTTGTGAAATTCTGGCTAGTTTTTGGAAAATATGACTGATCATGCAGAAAACCTCTCTTTTATTTATGGATAGTGGTCAGGTGAAGACATTTATTATTACATAATTGTGTTTGCCCTTTTTAACTACTAATGATGACTAAAATCACCCCAAATTGCCCTGATCAGAAGTTTACATACCCTTTAATCTTTGGCCTGATAATATACACACAAATTGACACACCCAGATTTAATTGGCTTTGTAGGCACACCTGTGACATATTTAATTGTAATTAGTGCCTATGTACAAATAGCCAACAAATGTCATAGCTCTTCTGAGACATTGGCACATTGCTACAGAGGCACAGGACAGTTAGTCAAAGTTGATGGCAAAATGAATGCAACATGTTATCAGAAAATATTGGATGACAATTTGCACTCATCAGCCCATAATCTGTGCAAGGGACACACTCCACACTCCAACATGACAATTATCCGAAGCAGAAGGCCAAGTCAATCCTTCAGTGGCCTCAGCAGAACAAAGTGAATGTTCTAGAGTGGCCATCACAGTCTCCTGACCTCAATATCATTGAGCCTCTTTTGGGAGAACTCAAACATGCAGTCCATGCAAGACAACCCAAGAATTTACAGGACATGGAGGCTTTTTGTCAAGAAGATTGGGCATCTCTACCATCTGAGAAAATAAAGGCACTCATTGACAACTATCACAAAAGCCTGCAAGTTGTCATTGATGCAAAAGGAGAAAATACACAGTATTAAGATCTAAGGGTATTTACACTTTTGAACTGGGACCATCTCATTATTTTAGTTATTTCTATGTTTTGTTTAATCATTGCACTATTCTGTAATGCTTTATAGTTTAATTTGAATTCTATTAAAATGAAAGTAACATGTTTTTCCTTATAACTTGTATTTTCTTAAAAAGGACAAATTCTTTCCGGTTATGTACACTTATGAGCACAACCGTATAGGGCGATATCAAACTGGAACATATTACCACTACATTTAACACAGATTACAAGTGAGATCAGTTTTAAAAAGGGAGTTAAATTAGCAATTAGTCAAACAGAAATCATCTTAAAAGTGCATATGATAGTTGGGATGTGAATGTGGATTCATGTTGTGTTGTTTACCTAAGTATGGACACTAGCGTACACTGGTACCCCCTGATCGCTCTGGATGACCTTCGGAATGCCAAAGACCGAAATAAACCGACTTAGTGCTTTCACCACCGCCTTAGTGGTAATAGCCCTCAACGGATATGCAGCAGGATAGCGAGTGTTTTGACACATCACAGTTAGTAGGTATTTACAGCCAGACTTAGAACATGGCAACGGACCCACACAATCCACAATCAAATGCTCAAATGGTTCATTCACAACCATAATAGGTTGTAATGGAGCAGGCTTAACAGACTGATTGGGCTTACCCGTTAGCTGACACACATGACATGTTTTAATGTAAGCTGCAACATCTTTCTTCACCCGCGGCCAAAAGAAATCCTTCAAGATGTTAAGATAAGTTTTCTCACACCAAAGTGCCCACTCTCATCGTGAGCAACTTTTAAGACAAGGACGAAATTTGGTACCACCAACTGAACGACAGCATCTCCAACAACGTCAGTACCCAGAGTCAACCACTTCCTAAACAAGCCATTTTGAACAAAATACCCACGTGCTACACTGGTGATCTCCGTAGCAGATGCAACCATATCAAACATTACTTTAAGGGAAGAGTCACTCTGCTGTTCCTGTACCAATTCAGTTAATGACACAGATAGGCTGAGAAAACTCCTGGCAAGTCAGCGTTAATATGATCAACAACAGCCATAACCGGGCAAGATGTAACCACTGGCAAAGGAGGAGAATCAGCCCAAACACGCCCACCAACCAGCCCGTTACCCAGAATGAAATGAATCCCCTCAATGGGCAACGCCGGACGCACACCAACGGCTACCTCGCCCTTCACCAGCTCACAGTCCAGGACCAACTTATGTAATGGTATGGGCAAAACGGTTAAACCCATGCCACGACTAAGTATATAATCGCCCGTATCAGTGTCATCAGACAGCGGCAGCATAGATCCTACAATGTAGGAGTCAAAGGCCCCTGTATCCCTCACGATTTTTACCGCCACCTTAGTCCCACTTCCTACCAGTGACACAAAGCCATCTATAATAAAAGGAGCATAGGCTGCCAAGACATCCGGTTCAAGCTCTGTAGTAAGCAACTCAGATACACAGTCCACAACAACTCGTGCAGCGGCTGCCACAGGCTTAACCCTCGATACTCCAGGTTTGTTTTTAAAATGCAGGAGCGGACAATCAGCCTTCCATGACAGTAGTTACAATTCGTGTGGACAGCATCACCTCGCGATACCGCCTCCGAGATTGGCGCACCAGCTCTCCAAGAACGCTCACGCATTGTAGCCCGCTCTCTAAAACCTCCTTTATGAAGCAACAAGTACTCATCGCCTGACGTAGCCGCACCCGCCGCCGTGACACACTGCTTCTCACTAAGACATGTTGCAATGTAACCAGGAAGCATCCTTAAACTGCTCCAAAACCACAAGATCACACAGACCCTCAAAAGTAGTGACCTCCAGCGCAGCCAGTTCCCGAGCAACCTCCATATAAGTTTGACCACTAAGTCTCTCCCAGGACCTGAAACGTTGGCAAAATGCCTCTGGCACTAACTCATACGCTTTTAACACAGCAGACTTTAGTCGCATAGCCTGAGCTATCCACTGTACTCAACGAAGAATAAGCTTCCTGCGCCCGTCAGCACACATTGAAGCATCAATGCACAATCTTCATCAGGCCAATCCCTAGCCTTAGCGACACGCTCAAACCAGAAAAACGTATCGGGATCTTTCTCATTAAACGGTGGCAGTAGTCGTAAGTTATACTACCCTAATGTTCTCTTTAAAGCGTTTATTGCTTATCACTACCGAGAAGTGTTCCGCAATCATCAGCAACTGCTCCTTAGTACAACGCCCCAACGCCTCCTCAGACGGAGCCGCAATAAACGCATCACACTCCGCCATCACAACAAACTACAACTGGCAAAACAAAACGACAGCAACAGACCCAGCAAGACAGTGCAACGTCCCTGTGCGCATTAAGAGGACCAACCCCCACCTGGTATGGAGCTTCCCCGCTATCTAGATCAATCCCGCTAACTAACTCAACCCTAGTCTTCATGCAGCTACTTGTGGTGGCCACTTATGCACTAATGACTGCTGGCAAGGGAGAGCAACTAGCACGCTAGCAACCCTCCGAAAACCACGGACATGCTCCCAAGCCAAAAGCTTCACCCACGTTCGCCACAGCACTATCAAAGATCAGCTCAACAAGCCCAAAAGTGGACCGTCGCTACAGCCTACAAGAGAAAACTCCATCCACCATAAACAACACGCACACGAGGACCCACACCAGCCACCCGGATCACCCGTCGACCGTAGCAAACAACTTACAAAACAAAAACACCAACAAAGATATAATACAAATGCCAGAAAACAAGCCCTCACTACCCAGCTCAACCAGCCAAACCAACGTACAGCACCACCGCACTACCAAACAAACAAACAAACAAACAATAACCAAAGCAAAAAAAAACTTCTTACCAGTCCAACGGGCTGCCACGCTCCCAACAAACTAAACCACAACACACACTAACCAAACACAAAAACCGGCACGAGCCCCCATTTTGTCACAACCTGGCTCAAAGGCCATGACAAAAGAGGGAGCGAGGCATCGTAAATGATCAAAAGTGATTTATTTAACAAAAGAATAAACTAAACGGAATTTAACTAACTTAAATAAACCCAAAACAAAATGTGGAAGGCGGGGTGATCAGGCCATGGTTGATGTCTGGATGGTAGTGAAGAGAGAGAAGTCTAGTCTGACCAGGTGGAGCTTTATCAGCTGCCAGCTCCCAGGTGCACCGGATCTGCAGTCAATTCAAACAAAGATGGAAACAAAGATGGGTAAGACCAGAGAGGTATCACTCCCACAGAGAGGCCCTGCCAGATTACAGAGGGCCGTCACAGTTTGTTGAGAAGGAAATGAGAATGTATCATAAAACTATATTTTATTGATAATGTGGAATTATTAAAGGTCCAATATGTAATATGTTTACTATAATAAATCCAAAATTGACCCCAATGCGTCATCAGATATTAAGGAAACATGCTAAGTTGAAATTCTATCTTTTCTGCCAACACTGCAAATGCCAGTATTTTCTCCTTTTGAAATTTCTGTTCTGTGACAGAATGTCTGTTTGTGTTTTGTCCTGTGTGTTGGTATCAACTGTCCAGTTTGACAGCCAGGCCGGGTTGCCAGATATAAATGTAAACACGTAAGCCCAGCGCGCTACAGCTATGTTCAAGCAATGAAAAAACAAACTAGAGTTTGGTTCACATGAACTGCTGCTGTGCAGACTGTAGTTAGAGTTTTGCACATGTAGCTCCAGTTGTGCCCACTGTCATTTCGCAATGGAAAACAACTGTAATGTGTAAAGTAACTAGTAACTAAAGCTGTCAGATGAATGTAGTGGAGTAAAAAGTACAATATTTCTCCCTGAAATGTAGTGGAGTAGAAGTAGAAAGTGGCATGAAAAGAAAAGACTCAAGAAAAAGTACAAGTACCTCAACATTTGGAGTGAAGTACAGTACTGGAGTATATGTACTTAGTTACATTCCACCACTGCTACCTTCTACACATTTATCACCTTTGTGTGGGAAGTGAGGTGATGAAATTCACACGAAGGAGGAACCCTGAGCCAGACTGTGAAACATTTCAAAGTGTTTTTGATGTTTCTGAGCCGTTGTTTTAGGGATTACAGCGTCTGTCACTCAGTTGGTGCCGACCGAAATATCACTCAAACTATCGGATGGATGAAATCTTTTTCAGATATCAGACCAGATATGTGTCTCCATCTGCTGGTTGCCGTCATAACGAGCAACATCAGTGGAGTAAGTAAGTAAGTAAGTAAGTAAAATTTATTTATAAAGCGCTTTTCACAGATAAAATCGCAAAGTGCTGTACAAAAGAAGAGGTAAAACAAACAATGTAGAATGTGTATACATATGTAAAATTAAAGTGACACTAGTGAAAACCCATCAACCAAAAGCTTTCCTAAATAAACATGTTTTCAGATCCTTTTTAAAAGAGACATCAGAGTGGGGCTGGGCAATAAAACAATAACGATATGTATCGCGATAGACACATAATCAATATCAATAGAAAATGCGGTCGATAAAACGTTCGATAACTTGTTTTTCTTCATCAGAAGAAACCATTGGAAGAAACCAGAGGTTGTGAATCAAGTTTGGTTGCATGAACAAAGGCCCTCACTTTCTGGCAACTTAGCAACGTGGGGAGTGACACTAACAGCCAATCATGTAACAGTATCATGTTTGGTTGCGCCACATCGCTGTCTCGTGTTCTTCAATAACAGAACCGGCGTGGAGTGGAAAGTGAGTGCCGCAGCGAGTGAGGAAATCGTTGATAAAACAGGAAAAGTCAGTATGGCAGTTTTGGGGATTTTATAAGTCTGACCGTAGTCAGACCAATGTCGTCAGACCGTCGTCCCCACCAACACTGGTACTACCATAAACTTGTTTTACCACTTTAGCCGCGCTCACACTTTGGAGCACAGCCATATTCGCCATCAATGTCCAACAACATCTGCAGCTGCAACACGGCACAAGCAGCAGACCACCATGGAGAGGTACTCTGCATCAGCGCCTTACTAAACACTACAAGCAGCAGACCACCATGGAGAGGTACTCTGCATCAGCGCCTTACTAAACACTACAAGCAGCAGACCACCATGGAGAGGTACTCTGCATCAGCGCCTTACTAAACACTACAAGCAGCAGACCACCATGGAGAGGTACTCTGCATCAGCGCCTTACTAAACACTACAAGCAGCAGACCACCATGGAGAGGTACTCTGCATCAGCGCCTTACTAAACACTACAAGCAGCAGACCACCATGGAGAGGTACTCTGCATCAGCGCCTTACTAAACACTACAAGCAGCAGACCACCATGGAGAGGTACTCTGCATCAGCGCCTTACTAAACGCTACAAAGAAATAACGGAGGAAGACATGCTGAGCACTGTCCAGAAGCCAGGTTACCAACCTAGCACTAAACCTGCAGAAAATAGTTCCTTCTCAGGTTTCTTATATTTAGCTAACACTTTGCACTATTTTATGACACTTTATTAAGCATTTCTTACTTATTCTTTAATTTTGCACCTTAATGTTAAGAGATAATTGCTAAGTGTTCATTGTGATTTTAGACCTGTTTACATTTTAATTATTTGAGTGTTTTCCATGGTTGTGTTGACATTTCTGCTTTTATAACTGAGGGGATTATAATCAGAGGAAGGTTAAGTTTAAAATAAAAATGTTTAAATTTAATATATTTTTCTCCTGGTCCTTATTTTAAATAGGTCATAAAAAATATCAATAATTATCGATATTGACCGATATGAAAAACTTATATCGTGATACAGTTTTCAACCATATCGCCCAGCCCTACATCAGAGTCTGCCAGACGTATGGACAGGGGCAGGGCATTCCATAGTCTGGGAGCAACAAACTCAAAAGACATGTCCCCTCGGGTCTTATAACGAGTCTTAGGGACTACAAGCAGGTTCTGGCCAGGGGACTGAAGAGTCCGGCCAGAGGAATACGGCTTCAAAAGGTCCAGGATGTACTGTGGGGCCTGACCGTTGAAGGCTCTGAAAGTCAGCACTAAAATCTTAAAATCAATCCTGAATTTTACAGGGAGCCAATGGAGAGCCGACAAGACTGGAGTAATATGAGACCTTCGAGGAGCACCTGTTAAAAGTCTAGCAGCAGAATTTTGAACAATTTGCAGTTTGTTCAGGGCGGACTTATTTAGACAAGTAAAAACAGAATTGCAGTAGTCAAGTCTTGAGTGGGATTACTACACAGTGGAGAGGAACCACCGACATTTACTCCAGTACTGGACCTAAGTATCCTTCTGAGGTACTTGTATTTTACTTATGTAGAACTAATTTTATCCAGATGTAAATGTAAATCTGTAAATGCATCCGTCTCAAAGATAATATTAAATATAAATGTAAGCATTAATTAAGTGATGAAATGTCCATTTCTGGCGCTGGTTAACAACATGTTTTCAGGCTGATAGAAACCTTTTATAATAAACATGCAGTGTGCATTGGACTTGTGGAGGTTTCTTACTGCTAGACTGCTTGAATCTAGGCTGAGTACTTTCTTTAAATAGGCTTCTCTGCTTCACTGTTACTGTATCTGCTGTCTGATGTTAACTTGACTGCTCTGTTTGAGCTGTTTTTCTTACCTAGGATTGTGTGAGCTAGGATTTAGTTTCACTCAGGTGTTTGAGAGAGATAAGAACCAGTTAGAGTTAAGGTCCCTTTATATTTTACTCTGATTCTGTCAAGAGCTGTGTTTGAATTATTGTAAACAATATCAACTTTTATTCAATTTAATTACAGGACAACTCAGTCATTTAGTAAACTGGGGAACGTCTCCAAACCCTCTGATTCTAATTCTCCTAAAAGCTGAAGTCAGCTGCAGCTGCTCTTAAAAAGTACGTACTGTTGCCTGCAGTACAGTCTGCAGACAGTCGGGACATGAAACTCTGTGATAACATCGCAGCTTGAACTTTGAGCCTCTTGATCAGATATGCTGCACAGAGGATTGTGGGTAAGAAAAGCACGCTCTCTTGCAAACTGCAAAATTCAACCGGGGGAACAACATCCTGAGGAAGTACGTATCACTGCTGTTTTAACATCAGAGCTCAGACTAGTTTCACTTCTCAGGAAGTGAGACTCAGACAGTCGTTGTCACTGAGCGAGAGGTGAAATGGCGCAGAAAGCAGTTCAGCTGGACCAGGAAACCTTCTCTTGTTCCATCTGTCTGGATCTACTGAAGGATCCGGTGACTACTTCCTGTGGACACAGCTACTGCATGAACTGTATTAAAAGCCACTGGGATGTAGAGGACTGTAAGTCCAGCTACAGCTGTCCTCAGTGCAGGAAGACGTTCACATCGAGGCCTGTC
The DNA here is from genome assembly GCF_004354835.1 of Perca flavescens. Lineage (NCBI taxonomy): Eukaryota > Metazoa > Chordata > Actinopteri > Perciformes > Percidae > Perca > Perca flavescens. Next base: position 30,887,984 of record NC_041346.1, read on the forward strand.
CTGCTGAAAAACACCATGTTAGCAGATTTAGTGGAGGAGCTGAAGAAGACTGGACTCCAAGCTGCTCCTGCTGATCACTGCTATGCTGGAGCTGAAGATGTGGCCTGTGATGTCTGCACCGGGAGAAAACTCAAAGCACACAAGTCCTGTCTGATCTGTCTGGTCTCTTACTGTGAGAAACACCTTCAACCTCATTATGATGTAGCTCAGTTAAAGAAACACAAGCTGGTGGAGCCGTCCAAGAAGCTCCAGGAGAACGTCTGCTCTCGTCATGATGAGGTGATGAAGATTTTCTGTCGTACTGATCAGCAGCTTATCTGTTATCTCTGCTCTGTGGAGGAACATAAAGGCCACGACGTGACAGCGTCCGTGTCAGAAGTCAGATATACACTACTGGATGTTCTGGGAGAGAAGAGGACAAACGTCTCACTGACAGGGACTGAAGTGGATGTTTTACTGCCACAACCAGAGCCCAAGACCAGAGCTGAATTCTTAAAATATTCACGTGAAATCACACTGGATCCAAACACAGCAAACACGTGGCTGTTATTATCTGAGGGGAACAGGAGAGCTACATTTATGAGACAACAACAGTCTTATTCTAGTCACCCAGACAGATTCACTGCCTGGTTTCAGGTCCTGAGTAGAGAGAGTCTGACTGGATGTTGTTACTGGGAGGTGGAGAGGAGAGGGAGAGGAGGAGTTTATGTAGCTGTCGCATACAAGAATATCAGCAGAGCAGGTTGGTTGGGTAAATGTTTATTTGGACAAAATGACAAATCTTGGGCGTTATATTGTATCAACAACAGTTATTCATTTTGGTCCGACAAAGTCCTAACTCCCGTCTCAGGTCCTGAGTCCTCCAGAGTAGGAGTGTACCTGGATCACAGTGCAGGTATTCTGTCCTTCTACAGCGTCTCTGAAACCATGACTCTCCTCCACAGAGTCCAGACCACATTCACTCAGCCCCTCTATGCTGGACTTTATGTTTATACTGGAGACTCTGCTGAGTTGTGTAAACTGAAATAGACAGAAGTCATTTAAGGGTTAAATTCTGTGTTTTAACTCTTCAACTTATTTGGTGTCCATGTTTGTTGCTGAGAGCTGATTGTTGTGTCATTCTATTTTTTTTTACGTTTTACATGTGTTTACACATTTTTGTTGCAAAGTTTTTTTGCTTTTATCAACATTTTTTGTCACTTTTTTCGACATTTATTTGCTTTTCTAAATGTTTTTGTAAATTAGTTTGACATTCTTTTGGCTTGTATTGACGTTTTAGAAATGATGAGATGTTTTTTGTTGAGAAAAATATTTGGGGAGCCCCAGAAGCTCTCAATGTGCTCTGTTGAGATCTGTTATTTTACCTTTGATTGTTGAAACAGGACGATATGTTAAAAAAGATCTTTACCGAGATGATCTGTAGATATTAGTTGTTATTTGTTATTTATGTTATATGTATTTCTCCATGTTATGTATCTGTGGGACAGGAAGATGTCTGTTAAATAGCGGTGTCTTGTAATACCATGTGGGACGGGCCAAATGTTTGGCGTGACCCAGAAATCAAATCAAACTAAAAGTGTATTTAGTTTCTATTCCACTGCATGGCTCTGAAAAGAGAAAGCACCAGACCTCCTTTATCTTACACACTTTGTTCTCTTTCTGGACATTTTTAAAGAAATCTAGATTAACATTTATTTGTTTCGCAGACCAAATGTTGTTATCATAATCAATAATTAATTCTTCTTTTTTACATAGCTGAGATTCTGGTTCAAACAAAGTGATTGTGTGGATGAAGTGAATCTGTTGATGAAATCATTGAACAAGAGTCTTTGAACAGACTTTACTGATGGGATGTGTGAACAAACTGAAGCTTTACATGATGAATAAACTAACATGAACAAAGTCTTTTCTTCCTGTCTTCATTCCAGGGTTTCAGACAAAGCTGATGGAGAAAATGTGAAACTGATATGAGAGTAAAACTGAGGCCCTTTTCCTCCTGAAACACCACAAAGTACAGTGTTCATGTTTAGAGTCAGTCGGTCTCTGTCCTTTCAACTCTCCTCACGAAAACTGCTCCGTCACAGAGAAATGAGCAGTTTTCTATCACTTGTTCACAGCATTTAAGTGTGTGTATTTGTGTGTTTAAGTACTGTTAAAATAATTTCGAGAGCGTTTAAAGTGATGGTTTTGAGTAATTTCACCCTAGGCTGCTTTGCACCTTGACCTTCGAGCCAAACAACCCCCCCATAAGCTTTTTTGCCTTGTTATAGCGTTGGTCGAGTTAGCGTTATCAGGTAGTTAGCTTAGTGCAGGCGCTAATGGATCCACATTTGTATCTTGTAAAGTACCCCACTAATAATGCCCGGAATTATACCAAACGTCTACAGTAGTACAAATAGTTTCTGTACTTATAAAACAATGCATTAGAAAGTTTGTAACTACACCAGAAGTATATTTAAATAACACTTGCCTATCGTGCGAGATCCTGCACAGAGCCCAACATCTATTGCTTTTAAACTGCAGCCGGGATATATACAACTGTGTGGCATCTTGTCCTATCGCCTCACGCCGCAGTAGCTGCTTCTGCTGTCCACTCGCTTCTTTGATCTTCTTATCCAGTAGTCTTTTCTGGCAATAGATGTTGTGCTCTGTGCGTGATCTCGCGCGATAGCACGGTAGCAGCTGAGAGGAGTATCCATCAGGCAAGTGCAATCTTATTCGATGACTGCTTGTATTTGTCTCTATTGCGAATTCCACCTTGTAACATTTGAGACTGGAATGCTTTTACCACTTCCAAAAACAACCTCAAATCGATCATAAAGACAGCTATGCAGCAGAATGGCAAGTTTCACTATTTTTGAGATTGTCCGAAACATCACTTTTACTTCTTTCATCCCCTCTCCAATAACCAGTTGTAAACTGTGGGCAAAGCAGGATAGCCGTTGACGGGAACCAAGAAGAAAGTCTGTATCTAGCTGTTCACTAACCATGTCCTCCTCATCCTCACTGTCATCCTCACTGTCATCTGAGTGGTATGCCATAATGACTTTAAAAGACTTCTTCATGTTAGCTGCATTATCAGTGATGATAAAATCTACCATATATTGTAGTCATCTAGTATTTCATCAAATGCCGCTGAAATGTTTTCTTTGCATCTCCTGCAGTCGAGCAGGTAAGTGTTCACAGTGTATCCACTGGCTGAAGAGTTGAGACCATGAGCTGTGACTCCCAGCTAAGATCTCATTCAAACACACAAAATACAACACGGTCAAAACAGGGTAAACAGAAACATACAAAACAGGCAACAGAAATGTCCGTAACCACAACAGTACAACCCTTTTTAACCATGCGCACGGTGCACGGACCTTTTTTTTTCGCCATCAATCTAGCAAAAGTGGATTTGGACACGCCCTAAACGCACCTGCGCCAGGCACTCCACGCTGTGCGCTTTAATCGTTAAAATAGAGCCCGGAGACACACACAAAGAGACGCACAGAGACAGAGACACAAAGCTTGTCCCCTCCTGAGAGACTACAAGAACCTCTTGTTCCTCTTATAGGACCACTAAATCCTCAAAAAGACCCTAAAACATGCTAGAGAACCTTTAGAACATCACCAGGGGCTACAAAAAATCTTTAGAATAACTTATGTGGCTACAAAAAACACCTAAAAAGACTACAAGGAAGACTTATTGCATATCTTAAAATGTCTTCTCACTTACAGTTTGGTCGACATAAAACCCTAAAAAAGTCAGCCGGAAACTTCCTTAGCAATCATAGAAAAAAGCATCAGCAAAAGTGACAATAACTTCGGACAAAGTGACAAAAACTAGGTGGGCCAAAATGCATCGTGAACCTAAATTGATATGAGAGCCGGATCAAAATCTGCGAGGGGCCGGATTTGGCCCGCGGACCTTGAGTTTGACACGTGGCATAAAACATCAGATTTTATAAACTACATGTTTTGTGTGCAGAAATTTTTTTGGATTGCTAAACGACAGTTGTCACAACTGAAGCCTCGTGTGCAAAACTCTAACCACAGTCTGCATTACCAACAGTCACCTGAACTAAACAGTTCACATCAGCTGCACAACTCATTCACAGCAACACAACTCTTCATACACGTCTCAAAACAGGCTCAGTGCAGCCAAACACTCACAAACAATCCTAACTGAGACAACATACACACTGTCACCCAGAACACACTGAGAGTACAAACACTAGCATCAAACACCAACTAAATACTAACGTTTCATCTTTACACTTTGAATTATTTAAGGGACTTTACACTTCACTCAATAGTTTCTTTAAAGAAAAGAGTGAAATTCTATCACATGAACATTTTTATTTTATAAGATACCAGTTTTTTTATGTAAATGTGGCGCCAGGTTTTGAGGTTACAGTTTTTCTTGATTGCATTGATACAGCAGTCAACTCAACGAAACAGTGGCACTCATGGTCAAAATGAAACATTTTGTTTGCAAAAGGCTCTAACCGTGCCAAAACATTTAAAATATGCAACAAAAGCAAATTTTGCATTCAAACAACCATCCATCCATCCATCTTCGTCCGCTTATCCGGTGTCGGGTCGCGGGGGCAGCAGCTCCAGCAGGGGACCCCAAACTTCCCTTTCCCGAGCAACATTAACCAGCTCCGACTGGGGATCCCGGCGTTCCCAGGCCAGGTTGGAGATATAATCCCTCCACCTAGTCCTGGGTCTTCCCCGAGGCCTCCTCCCAGCTGGACGTGCCTGGAACACCTCCCTAGGGAGGCGCCCAGGGGGCATCCTTACCAGACGCCCGAACCACCTCAACTGGCTCCTTTCAACGCGAAGGAGCAGCGGCTCTACTCCGAGCTCCTCACGGATGACTGAGCTTCTCACCCTATCTCTAAGGGAGACGCCAGCCACCCTCCTGAGGAAACCCATTTCAGCCGCTTGTACCCTGGATCTCGTTCTTTCGGTCATGACCCAGCCTTCATGACCATAGGTGAGGGTAGGAACGAAAACTGACCGGTAGATCGAGAGCTTTGCCTTCTGGCTCAGCTCTCTTTTCGTCACAACGGTGCGATAAATTGAATGCAATACCGCACCCGCTGCGCCCAATCTCCGACCAATCTCCCGCTCCATTGTCCCCTCACTCGCGAACAAAAAAGGTACTTGAACTCCTTCACTTCATGCATTCAAACAACACAACTTGCAAACAAGTGTATGAGCTCTTCCAATCAACCATTACGAAGTGGACGACAAAATACTAAATACAGCCCTCAGGGTGAATCAGGGCACCATTGCTTGTCATTGTAGCCTATCACTGTACGGAGCTTTCATGCCAGAGTCATTTGTTGTCAAATTTGCCTTCTTGCAAAGAATTGGATCCAGAATCAGAAATGATTTGATGCAAATTTTATTGATTCCATTGATTCTTATTTTCAAACTGTGGCTGAAAACTGAAATACTGTAAATATTACACAAAATACATGTAAACCACAATAAAATCTATTAGAGTATAAGAAATTAAGAAAATAAAAATAAAATATATTACAGTAAAGTATAAACATCTATTACTGTAGAGTATAAGAAATAGCCACTATTGATACTCAGTCTCTTCTGTCATGACAATGGGACCACATGGTCTAACCCTGCAGACTGATCTATGGGGCCACATGGTCTAACCCTGCACACTGATCTATGGGGCCACATGGCCTAACCCTGCTAAGTGATCTATGGGGCCGCATGGCCTAACCCTGCAGACTGATCTATGGGGCCACATGGCCTAATCCTGCACACTGATCTATGGGGCCACATGGCCTAACCAAGTGGATCCCAGTTTCTTTAAGCAGGTCAAAGCAATCAAGAAAAACTGTAATACGTTACAGTTGTTTCCAATTGCTAACACACTAAAATGAACTGCATAGCACAATTATTTAAACTGACACACAGAGAGCCAAACCTCTTCTCAAGTCTGCTTCACACACATTTTGCAATTCAAAGTGACACTTTTTAAATGCACTGAACATGGTTCTCTGCATAAGACACAACAATCTGACATAAAGTCACATGTTTGCCATTTCAAAACACTGCCATTCAAAATGACACTACATGAGCTCATTGGCCAATATATTTGCCACCTGACCAAACACCTCAGTGGTTCATTGTTACCACTTAATTCAGGAAGTAATGCTGCATTCTATTCACCTCGGAACTCGGAAGCCGCAACTGGGAATGACGTCATACCCGAGTTGAATGCGTTCTATTTAAAAGTCGGATTTTCATTGTTTTCATTATAGCTCTAGCCCAGTTACCTATTGTTAGCAACCAGTTGATAACAACATATTACGCCGTTTTTTTGTGCATGCAAACAGCGTAAGAACATGTCCACAGATAGAAGTTGGACATGCCTGTGTGAACGACTGATTTAGTGACACAAATAAGACAGAAGTGCTTATAACTTTATGTTACTGCAGCTTTCACAACTGTTGATACAGGGGGCAGCCATGTTGGATTTTGAACTCGGCTACTGCGAGGTTGTACGAGTTCTGAGCTCGTAAATACGAGGTCAGGGGGCATGTTTCCGACTTTGACCTCGTAAAAAACGAGTTCCAAGGTAAATAGACTAGTTGTCGAGGAAAATAGAACACGGCTCTTTGTTTCTTTGTTGGCTACTTTTGGGAATATTTTTTCATTATTTAATAAAGTTTGTTGGTTAAAGGGCAATTCAGGCACAAAATGAACCTAGGAGTTAATAACCTTTCTGTACTGAGTCAAACGTTCTCTGGGATATGTTTTCATGCTAAACAAATGTGTCTCTAGCTTTTAATAAGCTACCGCAAACCAGTGGTTAGCTGCTAACGCTAGCTTTCGGGGCACATGTCAATCACTATTTAATACCACTATCAAGGCTCAAAATAGCACCACACTTCAACAGTAGCATAATGAGGGTCCCTAAATGTTAATCTAAGCATTGAGAACTTTGTAAGTGTACAGACAGTTTATTTAAAAGATAGATTATAAAGACCGTAGCGTTCATGCTTACATGCAGGCGCCATCTGGGAAAACAGTCATGAGCAGTTGAATCACGAACGCCTTGTCTGAGCTATGTTACTGGTTGCACGGCGTTTGTCGTTCGACCATGCCGAGGTCTGAAGCCAGGCATGGCATGACTCTGCAAACTCTTTATTTCAGGTAGGATCTACACAACATGAATATTATTATTGTTCTGAAGGGAGTTTGATGTTCACAGATTCAAGCTGCTGCTCATGAAGCACTTGTACATATAGCTCTGAAAAACACTAATTGGTATGTGTTCCACACATTTATATTTTTGTCTATTTATCTGACTGCTGTTGTAGGTAGTTACTTTATTGATCATACATTTATACATGAATATAATAATATAAATGTAGAAGTTGTTGTTGGCAATAACTAACTTAACGTAATCAGAGCTGTCACTTTCTGACGTCCTCACAACCGGAGCCAGACGTTGGAAACATCCGGGGCTCACTCTAAATCTATTTCTCCCAAGGAGATGTTCATCCCATTTACCGGAGCTATTTGCACTACATTTCAAGACATTTCAGATAATAGAATGACTAAACATCTTTACATCATTTGGCGAAAACATGATAGTTTACATGGAAATATCTAATTGTTCTTCAATTGTCTTTATCATTCTGAAACCAGAACACTATAGATTATACAATATTGAAATGCTCTCACTTTCGTATACACTATTAAAATTTGTTTAACATACAACTTAAACACCCTTATATACACTATTGAAACACTCATACACACTACTGAGAAGCTGTCACACACTACTATACACACCCATATACACTATTGAAATGCTCTTTTAAGTCTATGCAATATTTATTGACTCAGTGCAGAGAGGAAATGTTGGCTGTAAAAAGTAACAAGTGATAGAAAACATTTCTCTGTGACGGAGCAGTTTTAGTGAGGAAAGTTGAAAGGACAGAGACCGACTGACTCTAAACATGAACACTGTACTTTGTGGTGTTTCAGGAGGAAAAGGGCCTCAGTTATACTCTCATTTCAATCAGAGGAGACTTGTTTGCAGATATGCAAAGGGTTTAATATATGAGAGCATGTAGCTGTACATGCAGCTTTGAATGAAACCCTGGAATGAAGACAGGAAGAAAAGACTTTGTTCATGTTAGTTTATTCATCATGTAAAGCTTCAGTTTGTTCACACATCCCATCAGTAAAGTCTGTTCAAAGACTCTTGTTCAATGATTTCATGAACAGATTCACTTCATCCACACAATCACTTTGTTTGAACCAGAATCTCAGCCATGTAAAAGAGAAGAATTAGTTATTGATTATGATTATGATAACATTTTGTCTGCCTAACAAATAAATCTAAAATCAAGATTTCTTTATAAATGTCCACAAAGAGAACAAAGTGTGTAGGATAAAGGAGGTCTGGTGCTTTCTCTTTTCAGAGCCATGCAGTGGAAGAGAAACTAAATACACTTTTAGTTTGATTTGATTTCTGGGTCACGCCAACGTGGCAAAATATGATTAACAAACAACTAATATCTACAGATCATCTCGGTAAAGATCTTTTTTAACATGTTCTGTTTCAACAATCAAAGGTGAAATAACAGATCTCAACTGGGCACATTGAGAGCTTCTGGGGCTCCCTGAATGGTTTTCTCAACAAACAAAAACATCTCATCACTTCTAAAACGTCAATACAAGCAAAAAAAAACATAAAACTAATTTACAAAAATGTTTAGAAAATCAAATAAATGTCAAAAAAAGTGACAAAAATGTTGATAAAACCAAAGAAATAAACAACAGAAAAAAGCAACAAAAATGTGTAAACAAATGAAAAACGTCAAAAACACTGACAGAAAAATGTCGAAAAAATAGAATGTCACAACAATCAGCTCTCAGCAACAAATATGGAGACTAAATAAGTCAAAGAATTAAAATGAAGAAAAAAAAACAGAATTTAACCCTTAAATGATTTCTGTCTATTTCAGTTTACACAACTCAGCAGAGGCTCCAGAACAATAAATCCAAAGTCCAGCATAGAGGGGCTGAGTGAATGTGGTCTGGACTCTGTGGAGGAGAGTCATGGTTTCAGAGACGCTGTAGAAGGACAGAATACCTGCACTGTGATCCAGGTACACTCCTACTCTGGAGGACCAAGGACCTGAGACGGGAGTTCGGACATTGTTGTAGTAAAATGTATAACTGTTGTTGATACAATCTAATGCCCAAGATTTGTCATTGTTTCCAAATACACTTTCACCTAACCCTCCTGCTGATATTCTTGTATGCTACTACTTAGTTATCTACTTTAACTCCTCTCCCTCTCCTCTCCACTTCCCAGTAACAACTTCCAGTCAGACTCTCTCTACTCAGGACCTGATACCAGTCAGTGAATCTGTCTGGGTGACTAGAATAAGACTGATGTAGACCCATTAATGTTACTTTCCTGTTCCCCTCAGATAACAATAGCCATGCGTTTGCTGTGTTTGGATCCAGTGTGATTTCACGTGAATATTTTAAGAATCCAGCTCTGGTCTTGGGCTCTGGTTGTGGCAGTAAAACATCCACTTCAGTCCCTGTCAGTGAGACGTTTGTCCTCTTCTCTCTCAGGACGTCCTGTAGTTTATCTCTGACTTCTGACACGGCTGCTGTCACGTCCTCAAAGCAGCTCAGAGGACAGATATGGATGCTGGATGCTGATTGGCTGAGAGGTGACAGTGAGGGGTAGTTGTGTAGAAACTGGGTGTGATCCTCTGTGTGTGAGAGCTTCTTCAGCTCAGCGTCTTTCCTCTTCAGCTCAGTGATCTCCTGCTCCAGCTTCTCCTGAAGCTCTCTGACTCGACTCTCTTCTCTTTTCTGCTGGGATCTGACCTGCTGCTTCACATCAGAGCTTCTTTTCTCCAGGAGACGGATCAGCTCGGTGAAGATCTTCTCGCTGTCCTCCACTGCTTTATCAGCAGAGAGATTGATGGCCTCCGCCTGCTGTTGAAGCAGCTTCACATCTTTCTCTCTGTCCTGGATTCTCTGCTGGATGTTTTGTCGACTCCCCTCGAGCTCTCTCTGCCTCTCAGCTCTCTCTGCTGCAGCTGAGACTGTGTCGTGGCCTTTATGTTCTTCCACAGAGCAGAGATTACAGATAAGCTGCTGATCAGTACGGCAGAACATCTTCATCACCTCATCATGACGAGAGCAGACGTTCTCCTGGAGCTTCTTGGACGGCTCCACCAGCTTGTGTTTCTCGAAAGCAGGGGATTCAAAATGAGGCTGAAGGTGTTTCTCACAATAAGAGACCAGACATTGCAGACAGGACTTGTGTGCTTTGAGTTTTCTCCCGGTGCAGACATCACAGGCCACATCTTCAGCTCCAGCATAGCAGTGATCAGCAGGAGCAGCTTGGAGTCCAGTCTTCTTCAGCTCCTCCACTAAATCTGCTAACATGGTGTTTTTCAGCAGGACAGGCCTCGGTGTGAATGTCTTCCTGCACTGAGGACAGCTGTAACTGTACTTACCATCCTCTACATTCCAGTGGCTTTTAATACAGTTCATGCAGTAGCTGTGTCCACAGGGAGTAGTCACCGGATCCTTCAGGAGATCCAGACAGATGGAACAAGAGAAGGTTTCCCGGCACAGATGAACTCCTTTCTGCGCCATTTCACCTCTCGCTCAGTGACGACTGTCTGTCTCTGTGTGTCTCTGTCTCTGCAGGTCAAACCCTCCCAGCACAGCTGTGAACCTGCAGACACACCTCTGCAGGATGTTATAAATCGAAGGATCACATGCGTTTACCTCTCTCAGGTTTACGTAACTTCGTCCTTTTCCTTCTGTGCTGGGAAACGACACTGTCCAATCTCTCTGCACATCTCCCTCAGGTGTGTTTCTCCAGATGACTCAACGCTCGTCTGCTGAACAGAAAAACAGGGTTTTACAGTCATTACCACTTCAGGGAAAGAGTCGCACATTTACAGACACAATTAAAGAAAAATATATACTTTATATCCATGATTTATCCCAGTGTTTCCTCTATGTTGATTATTTTAGTGGCAAAAAATTTCTGCCGCCACGGTATCAGAAATAGGGCAGACGCTAGGGCTGGGTATCATTCAAAATCTTTCGATCCGGTGCCAATTTCGATGCCTCAGTTTCGATGCCGGCTCCTAACGATACTTTTTTCGATACCATATGTTTTAAAATCCATTTCAACATCAACAAAAATACATTAAACACAAAGCTTTTATTTTCCACTTTAATTGTGAATCAAAACAGTTATCAAAATTAAAAAATTCTTGTAAAACTGCTCACTCAGAGTAACATTAATAAAAGTGTCTTGCCTTGCAAGCTCAGCCTGTCAGTCAGTCATCAGGGCAGAGAAACCTCTGTTGCGCCTGCTTGTCTAAGAGGAAGTGTAACGTCAACAGCACCGCGACCGCTTTCGGCTCGCCATTAATATCATTATCATCATTATTATTATTATTAATAATATTATCATATCACAGCAAACGCTGTCTGCGTCAAGTTTTAAAAAACTGTAACCACACTTGAAACCAACCGTGACTCTCTGTGACTTAAACAAAACTGCAGACAGTTTACTCCGTCCACGCCTCTCCGTGTGTATGTGTGTGTGTGTGTGTGTCGGTGGGAGCTCCCCTGTGTGTCAATATGTAGAGAGGACAGATAAGCTTGTGCTTACGCGCTCATACGCTTTTGGAACCGAAATTTGGCACCAAAAGATAAATAATTTTTCAATACTTTTTTTTCGTTGCCATAAAAGTTTCTTTTTCAGTCAACACCTGTTGGTCAGGATACTGGTAAAGCATATACTGACTGCAGTGGCGCTGTTTGACTAACATTACTGGATTAAAACACATTTCGATCAGTATTTTGTATTATTGAGTTAGCTATATCACAGAAATGTCTCAATATTTGTGTGTATTATAATGTCGTTTTGTTTGACTCATGTCTCCTTGTGTGACTAACGTTAGTTTGACTCATTCTTCACTAGCAATCTAGCTAACTTAGCACACAGCAGCGGAGCATAACATCCGGTCTATGCAGCCGACAGGTCATCTGAACAGGCCTCGCAGACAGCACTGTAGCTAAGTTATGTCTTGTAATGCAAGACTGAACCTACCTGCATCTCACACTATAGCCACATGTAAGTAGTTTTTAATACTGGTTACATTAGTGTACATAGTGTTTTAGTAACCTTTATTCTGTTGATATATTAGATTGCGAAGGAGCTACCCTTTGCTAAAGCTAATTTATCTCAAAAAGCAGAAGCGTTAGCTAACTACTGCCAAGATATGGTTTCACTGGAGACCACACAGGTGTTGTAAGACTCGTGTTGTCATGTGTTTGCACTGTGCATGGTAACGTTAGTAAATCCTTATTTATTTTTAAATATATTTAAAATGAAACCATATCTTGGCAGTAACGTAAGTCAGCTACTGCTTTTTGACATACATTAGCTAACGTTAGCATTAGCAACGGATAGCTACTTTGCAAGCCAATAATATATAGCCTTAGCAAACAGAATTAACATTAATAAAACACAATAAATATATAACCAGTATTACAAACTTCGTACATGTGGCGTCATGTCATGTCAATGATGGTGCTGCAGCCTTAGAATGGGAGCAGTAGGCCTAGGACTTTTTCGTCCACAGGATTCCACCAAATGAAATATATTATAGGTTCAATACCATTTTACCAGTAATATTATTCTTATGATTGACTGCAGTGTCCTGCTGCATCCTCCTATGCTCTGCTGTGCCATGCCACATCCTGTAATGCCCTGCAGTGCCACAAACTACTACAACAACTATTTCTTGTCCTAGTTCCATTATCTTTATAATGACTATTATTGCCACTGTTCATCACACCCCCAACCGGGACCGTCATACACCACCTACCAAGAGTCTGGGTCTGTCCGAGGTTTCTTCCTTCAAAGGGAGTTTTTCCTCACCACTGTCACACTAAATGCTTGCTCTTGGGGGAATTATTGTAATTGTTGGGTCTTTGTAAATTATAGAGTGTGGTCTAGACGTACTCTATCTGTAAAGTGTCTTGAGATAACTCTTGTTATGATTTGATACTATAAATAAAATTGAATTGAAATGATTAAATATGATATTAATATACTATATTGGAATTTAATAAGACTGAAACAATTCCTCAAGTAACTCGAATAATTTGATTACTAAAAATCCTCGAGGCAAATCATTTTGCATCGAAGCTTTGTTTAATCAATGTTACCAACGTTGTATCGCTCACGGTGTTTCCGCACGGATGATTATTACTGTCGCACATGGGGCCATGAAGATTGACAGGCGCAGATTACAAAATGAAGAAAAAGCGTAAATAGCGAGGGGCTAAGAGAAGAGACAGGCTGGAGAAAATGACAGAAAGTGTCCAAAGTTTGGAATCAGTTCAAACGTAATTAAAACGAAAACTCTGTACAGTGTGTCTACTGCAAAATGGAACTAGTTTACCACAATAATAACACAACATGCTTCAGCATCTCAACAGATAACATCTAACTTAATCATCCATTCCACCAAGCAGACCCGACAAAAGTAAGAGTCGTATGGACGATGAAACTACACAACACACAACAACTACTAAAAACAAAGACAAGAGAATACGTAGTGGTGACTACGATCTGATCTAAAGAGCCGACTTGTTGACTATCCCTTCGGAAAAACAGCTGATTGTTGCGCACCATTTTCTGTCACTCTCTCTCTTCACGGAAAAACAGCTGATCAATGATCTAATACATAAGTGTAACAGAGCTGTGTGACATTGTAATCAAATATATAAGTTAAAATAGTTTGAGTATAACTAATATTTACATATAGGCCTATAAACAGATCAGTCTCAGGTTGAAACTTGCAGTTCTGAAAGTTAAGGTGCACAACTTAAGGTCATGTTAATGTATGTTTAATTTATGCCTTAGTTTGAGGTTGTTATTGTATTTCAGAAAATGTTTTCTTTAAAAACAATGTAATATGGCACTTAACTGCAATAAATCTTTAGTTTTTTAGAGATGATATTGTAAGCAATGTTTTATTGATGATTAATCAATGGAATAATCTGTAGAATACTTGATTACTAAAATAATAGATAGCTGCAGCCCTAGAACTTGCGCATTTACTCTTGCAGCAATTTTTCTCCCACGCAAAGCCTCTCTCTTTTACAGCAGCCACTGTGTTGCTTTTTTAACGAAATGCATGTTCAAACTCACTGTATCTGAGCATGATTTCCGCCGACCAGTTTGTTTGTGGTTGTTGCCATGGTGAATCGAAGTATCATTTTATATTGGTGGTGCATGCCCTTAGGTCTGATTGAACCAACTCAAATCAGCTGTTCTGGAACCGAAAACTCAGAGTTTCCCATCTCAGGGTAAATCAACTCAGACATCAGGGTTAGACTCAGTCTGTTAAACCTCCTTCCTGAAACTGGCCCCAGGTCTACAGTTTCCTACTATCCTCACCTCTGCTCCTCAGCAATACAAGACAGAAGAATGATTCCATTTTCTACCATGTACATAAAAATGCCATTACAGTATAGTATCTCATTCAACTCTTAATGTGCACATTTCTAGCCAACAGCAGCAATTAGAACAGACTGGGAAAACCTTACTTGAATTATAACAATATATGTGAAAAACATGAGAAACTATGTTTTATACTTTCTAACAGTTTCAGTGGGCAAAGTTAAACAGGACGTGGGTTTGGGTGACTGTACAGATAACAACAAGAATATAACGTCTAACAAAGAGCTCCACAAACCTGCAGAAGACAACATCAGATGAATGGCTTCTGGTCTACTGTCTCCTACTGTCTGCTCCTCTGCTAACCCTAACCCTAAAAACGGCAAAACACAGCTAGTTAACTTTGAGAAAATATATAATGAAGGTTCACAATACAATTTAAAAACTAACTACTAAAATAAAGAAAACAATAAAATAGCGCAGCAGCATTTTACACACGACCTACCCATTGATATACCTCAGCATCACAAGACGGAAACTACGGCAACTCAGGAGGTGTAACCAATGGGTGTAACAGAGTTTAAAATAAACTTTATTAATTCTAATTTCCAATTCTTATTTTATTTAATTGTAATCATCATTTCATTATTTGTTGGGTATTTGTGAATGTTATCTTATTTAGTTGAATTTATTCATTATATTGCTAGTTTCCTGCGGTGATGTTGTTGCTGCACTGCGCCTGCGCATGTATTGTCCCTCCTGAGTTGCCGTAGCTTCGTTGTCCTCCTCACAAAACCGTTTTGTGATGCTGAGGTTGGTTGCGTGTGAAATGCTGCTGCGCTATTTTATTGTTTTCTTTGAAAGTTGTGTTGTTACTCTTCAATATATATTGTCTCAAAGTTACCCGGATATTAACTAGCTGTGTTGTGACGTTTTTACGGTTAAATATAAGTTGTAACGCTGCTTTGTTTACCTCTTTTTCTTTTCGCGCGGTTTTCTTGCTGTTCCTGTGTGATGTAAATAACGGAGGAGGCTCTCCAGTCCATGTTGAGAGGGTAAACTCTGTTATTTCATGTTTAGGAGCAGAGAAGCGGACAGTAGGAGACAGTAGACCAGAAGCCATTCATGTGAGATTGTCTTCTGCAGGTATGTGGAGCTCTTTGTTAGACGTTATATTCTTGTTGTTATCTGTACAGTCACCCGAACCCACGTGCTGTTTAACTTTACCCACTGAAACTGTTAGAAAGTATAAAACATTGTTTCTCATGTTTTTCACATATATTGTTATAATTCAAGTAAGGTTTCCCCAGTCTGTTCTAATTGCTGCTGTTGGCTAGCAATGTGCACATTAAAAATGAACCTATGGGTAAATATGTGTACTGAGTCGAAAAAAATCACTGTATTATGCCACTAACAAGGCTCAAAATGTCACCACACTTCCAACGGTATAAAAACAATAATGAGCAGTCGAACGACGAACGCCTTGCAACCAGTAACATAGCTCAAACACAGCGTTCGGGATTCAATGTCTGTTTTTCAAGATGGCGCCTGCATGTAAACATGAACACTATTGTCGTTATAATAGATCTTTTTTAATAAACTGACTGTACACTTACCAAGTTCTCAATGCTTCGGTTTGTATGTATGGGCCCTCATTATGCTACCATGGAAGTGGCGTGCTATTTTGAGCCTCGTTAGTGGTATAAAATAGCGATTTACCATGTGCCCGAAAGCTAGCAGACTAGGGCTGCAACTAACGATTATTTTAATAATCGATTAATCTGTTGATTATTTTTTCGATTAATCGATGAATCTGATTAAAAAAAACAAAAAAGCATTGATTTACATCAACTCAATACATACATACTTGTTTTAGTTAATAGTTGTGTAAAGGCAAGTAACCCAAATAGCAGATACAGACAAGACACACACACACACACACACACACACACACTTATTCATTAAATTATTACCATCATTGTAGTAAGTGCAAGTTAAGTTCATTTATACACCACACACTAATATATTTGTCAACAATAACTGATATGGGACAAAGCACATAATATATACATGACAACAGATTGAAAAATTAATGGGCCAAAAAAGGCGAGTGAATAAAACTGTCTTTAGTCTTGCAAACTGTACCCCCCCTGCTTTATTACTGTTATTACCGAGTAAACAGCAGCACCAGAAGAGCTCCTGGAGGGACGGTACATTCCTCCCTTCAGACCGGAACAGAAGGAGGATAGTGTAGTGACTTTACCCTGCTGTTGAACTCCCTTCCTCCTCATCAAGGACTCCAACATGTTTACGTTTTAGGTGCTGACTCATCACCGTGGTGCGCCCGTGCCATGCCGTGTCGCTTTTGCTTATCTTGCAATTAACACGTTTCTGATTTATTTAGTGTGAAATGCTCCCACACCTTGGATGACTTGGGTCGTACTGATTTCTCTTCCTCCGCCGAGTGTTTCAGAACAACGTTACGGGTCTCTCCGGTCTCTCTCCGTATTTCCTCTACCCCCGCTCTGCTCTTTTTTCTTTTCTTTCGCTACACGCTGCTCCGCACTGCGCTCAACTCAATTTTTTTTTATCTCCACGACTAGGTGGCCTAATAGTTGCGTGACACAATGAATCGATAATTAAATACATCAACACATGGCTGCACAAGTAATATTAAACAATCTGCACATCTATCAGCTATGCAATAAGAAACACAGCATCAGCAATATTATCAAGGTGATATCTCTCTCGCTCTCTCTCCAAATAAATGTACCGTCGTAACAAGGCCTAAACTTATCCACATCGTAGCAGAACACTTATTGAAATATGAATAAACTTAGTTTTAACGTCTCCACAGATAACAAGGCAGTAAAACCCATGACAGTTTAGCAAGCCACAGAATAGTTTTAACTTAACTACCAGCTAGTACACACATTACTTCAACAAGTAAGAAAACTGGAAAGGAAGTAGTCTGAAAAAAGTCCCTTTACAGCTGCTACATTCTGTCCCTTCTGCTGTCTGAACGCGAGTGATTGGCAGCCGATCAAAGCGCTATGGCCTTTTTATACAAGGCTGATAAACGTCCTGAGCGCTGTCTCCTTCTTTCCGCCATGATTTCAAGGCAGCGCTGCATGGAAGGCACTAGGATTAGGCAATGGTTATGGTTTAGGTGCCTTGAAGATGACGGCTGCAGCGCTGCCTTGAAGTCTTGGTTGGGGGCTTAAAACAAAATCGAGCTGCACAGCACCAGCCGTCTGAGCAGTCAGAGAGGGAGACTTGTCTTAGTATTGACAATGCATAAGCCTGAGTAGTGTAGTACATATTTATAACAGGCTGCATTTTAGCATTTAATATTCAAATATTATTATTCAAATAAAAAAAAAAAAAATTTGAATGGTATTATTGAGGAACACTGACAGTTAGTTTACACGAAGGCTAGTGTAAAAAGTACAGAGGATCAGTCATTTATCAGTAAAAGAAGACTAAAAACAGGCTGCGGTCCAGTGTAAACATGCTTAAAGGTGTTGTCAGGGTGGAGGATAAATACTGATAAATCATGGATAATAAAGTATATATTTTTCTTTAATTCTGTCTGTATGTAGGACTCTTTCCCTGAAGTGGTAATGACTGTAAAACCCTGTTTTTTCTGTTCAGCAGACGAGCGCTGAGTCATCTGGAAAAACACACCTGAGGGAGACGTGCAGAGAGATTGGACAGTGTTGTTTCCCAGCACAGAAGGAAAAGGACGAAGTTACGTAACATTGTGAGACATAACACAGAGACAGAGACACACAGACAGTCGTTGTCACTGAGCGAGAGGTGAAATGGCACAGAAAGGAGTTGAGCTGGTCCAGGAAGCCTTCTCTTGTTCCATCTGTCTGGATCTCCTGAAGGATCCGGTGACTACTCCCTGTGGACACAGCTACTGCATGAACTGTATTAAAAGCCACTGGGATGGAGAGGATCATAAGTCCAGCTACAGCTGTCCTCAGTGCAGGAAGACGTTCACACCGAGGCCTGTACTGCTGAAAAACTCCATGTTAGCAGATTTAGTGGAGGAGCTGAAGAAGACTGGACTCCAAGCTGCTCCTGCTGATCACTGCTATGCTGGAGCTGAAGATGTGGCCTGTGATGTCTGCATTGGGAGGAAACTCAAAGCACACAAGTCCTGTCTGCAATGTCTGGCTTCTTTCTGTGAGAAACACCTTCAGTTTCATTATGAATCAGAGACATTCAAGAAACACAAGCTGGTGGAGCCGTCCAAGAAGCTCCAGGAGAACGTCTGCTCTCGTCATGATGAGGTGATGAAGATGTTCTGCCGTACTGATCAGCAGCTTGTCTGTTATCTCTGCTCTGAGGAGGAAGTCTCCGCTGTGGGAGAGACAGCTGAGAGGCAGAGAGAGCTCGAGGGGAGTCGACAAAACATCCAGCAGAGAATCCAGGACAGAGAGAAAGATGTGAAGCTGCTTCAACAGCAGGCGGAGGCCATCAATCTCTCTGCTGATAAAGCAGTGGAGGACAGCGAGAAGATCTTCACCGAGCTGATCCGTCTCCTGGAGAAAAGAAGCTCTGATGTGAAGCAGCAGGTCAGATCCCAGCAGAAAAGAGAAGAGAGTCGAGTCAGAGAGCTTCAGGAGAAGCTGGAGCAGGAGATCACTGAGCTGAAGAGGAAAGACGCTGAGCTGAAGAAGCTCTCACACACAGAGGATCACACCCAGTTTCTACACAACTACCCCTCACTGTCACCACTCAGCCAATCAGCATCCAGCATCCATATCTGTCCTCTGAGCTGCTTTGAGGACGTGACAGCAGCCGTGTCAGAAGTCCGAGATAAACTACAGGACGTCCTGAGAGAGAAGAGGACAAACGTCTCACTGACAGGGACTGAAGTGGATGTTTTACTGCCACCACCAGAGCCCAAGACCAGAGCTGGATTCTTAAAATATTCACGTGAAATCACACTGGATCCAAACACAGCATACACATGGCTGTTATTATCTGAGGGGAACAGGAAAGCTACAGTAATGAGTGAACAACAATCTTATTCTAGTCACCCAGACAGATTCACTGAAGAGTGGCAGGTCCTGAGTAGAGAGAGTCTGACTGGATGTTGTTACTGGGAGGTGGAGAGGAGAGGGAGAGGAGTTGATGTAGCAGTCACATACAAGAATATCAGCAGAGCAGGGGCGTCTGATGAATGTGGATTTGGACGAAATGACAAATCTTGGGCGTTATATTGTAAAAACAACAGTTATACATTTTGGTCCAACGATGTCCAAACTCCCGTCTCAGGTCCTGAGTCCTCCAGAGTAGGAGTGTACCTGGATCACAGTGCAGGTATTCTGTCCTTCTACAGCGTCTCTGAAACCATGACTCTCCTCCACAGAGTCCAGACCACGTTCACTCAGCCCCTCTATGCTGGACTTGCGCTTGTTGGTTATACTGGAGTCTCTGCTGAGTTTTGTAAACAGAAATAGACAGAAGTCATTTAAGGGTTAAATTCTGTTTGAACTCTTCGACTTATTCAGTCTCTGTTTGTTGCTGAGAGTTGATTGGTTGTAATGTTCTATTTTTTTTTCAATGGTTTTTTTGTCAGTGTTTTCGACGTGTTTCATGTGTTTACACGTTTTTGTTGCTTTTTCTTATTTTGTTTTCTTTTATCAATTTTTTTTTGTCACTTTTTTTTACTTTTCTAAACGTTTTTGTAAATTAATTTGATGTTTTCTTTGCTTGTATTGACATTTTAGAAGTGATGAGATGTTTTTGTTTGTTAAGAAAAATATTTGGGCAGCCCCAGAAGCTCCCAACGTGCTCAGTTGAGCTCTGTTATTTTACCTGCAGAGGGAAGTCCATATACGGTCAGACAGGTGTGTCTGCAGGTTCACAGCTGTGATGGGAGGGTTTGACCTGCAGAGACAGAGACACACATAACCGACACGTGTAATGGACACACAAAATGTCATTAAAAAAAACTACAAAAAGTATGAAAAATGTAAAAAAAAAAAATTAAACAATGTCTTAAAACCCATCATGAATGTTTTAAAAAAGCTACAATAAAGTTGAAAAAAAAATTCTCACGTTCTTTTTTCGACAAGAATACAGTCTGTTAGTTGCAGCCCTGCACCCAACTAATGTGTGCATTTAAATTCCATTAAAGTGCCCATATTATGAAAAAAAAAAACACTTTTTCTGGGATTTGGGGTGTTATTTTGTGTCTGTGGTGCTTCCACACGCATACAAACTTTGAAAATAAATTCATCCATGGTGTTCTGAGTGAGATACGGTTTCTGAATGTGTCCTGCCTTCAGTCTCCTGGTGAGCTAGTCAACATCTGCACGGCTTTCTACGTCACTAGCAAAGACGAGCTGGCTAACTGCAACCGTTAGCATGCTAGCGCTAGCATGCTAGCGCTAGCATGCTACCTCATTCTCAATAGCAAAGCACTGCTACAACACACGTTCACCATAATCTACAAAACAACTGCTTACATGTGCGCCCTGGTTTAGAAGAAGTCTCCCGGCTAATCCTGTCTTGTAACTGACCAAAGAGGAGTAGAGAAAGAATATAGAGGAAGAGGGGAGTTAAAAGGAGAAGAGGTGTTTTTGTAAGCTAACATGATGTGATGACTGAATTAAAGATGGGGAACGTTTTAAAGTTTGAACGGAGTTTCTCGGAATATTATGATTTAATATTTTTAGTCAATTTTATGATGAAGCGGAATTTGAATGAAGAAGCAGTTAAAGGAGAATGAATGAGTTTGAAAAGCAGGAAATATGTCATTGGGTAATCTCAATAAACTGACACAGACACATGTACAAATGCACACACACACACAAACAGGTGTGGCGATGGTGCTGTGGATATGACACATGCCTTTGGTGTGGGAGACTTGGGTTTGATTCCCACTGTGATGCATCAACCAATGTGTCCCTTGATAAAAGCATCAGCTGAATTACATGTAATGTAATGTAACAGGCACTTACAAAAACACACAGAGGAGGATGGTAAGATAGGAAAAAGGAGAGGAGGAGAAGAGTAAAGGAGGAGAGGAAGAAAGGAGGAGAGGACGAAAACACACACAGGAGGATGGTAAGATAGGAAAAAGTAGAAGAAAATGAGAGGAGGAGAAGAGTAAAGGAGGAGAGGAAGAAAGGAGGAGAGGAGTAGTGGCACACCTTTGATAGTTCTGCTTCGAGCTCTGAAACCGTAACTGTTATCTCTTAATGTTTAATACAAACACACACACACACAGAGGCACACACAGCTCGGAAACCGTAACTGTTATCTCTTCATGTTTAATACAAACACACACATACAGAGAGACACACACACACACAAAGAGAGACACACACAGCTCGGAAACCATAACTGTTATCTCTTAATGTTTAATACAAACACACACACACACATACACACACACACATACAGACAGAGAGACAAACACACACACAGACAGAGAGAGACACACACACAGACAGAGACACACACACACTCACAACCACACAAACAGTCACACATAGTCACTTCACAGCAACAGGTTAACATGTCAGGGATCAGATCACATGACCAACTGCAGATAAAGTTGCCATGACGACTCCTATTTCAGAGAGTTCTTAAAAAAGTATGAATGGAAATTAAAAGTTGTATAAAACTCAGTTAATGAAAGATTATCCATAAACCTAAGGAATAATTCACCATTAGTATAGGAGAGGAAGGAGGAGGAGACGAGTAGGAGAGGAAGAAAGGAGAGAGTTACACACACACACCAACAGACAGACACAGGAAGATGAGAAGAGAGGAAGAGGAGAAGAGAAAAGGAGGAGAGAAGTAGAGAAAGAAGAGAGGAAGAAAGGAAAGGAGTTACACACATACCAACAGATAGACAGAAACACAGGAAGAGAGGAAGAAAGGAAAGGAGTTAGACACACACACACACACCAACAGACATACAAACAGAGGAAGATAGGAATATAGGAAGAGGAAAAGAAAAGGAGAAGAGAAGGGAAAAGGATGACAGGAGAGGAGTAAACTAGGAACAGTAGCTTCACACCATTGGTCAACATGTCAGGGATCAGGTCACATGACCAACTGCAGTTAAAGGTTGCTATGACGACTCTTGTCTCAGAGAGGCCTTCTCACAGAAACAAGGCTCTGATGCACCTTTGATAGTCCTGCTCCTAGCTCAAAAACCCTAACTCCTATCTCTAAATGTTTAATACTGTCAGAGACATAACACCCTGCTGATCATCCTGTCCAAGAATGGTGTGTGTGGTGTAAGAAATGTGAGGACAGCAGCTGTCTGAAAAGGGCCTGTTTCTCTTCTCCGCCTGGCATTTCTGGTAGGATTTTGTACAGGAGGCAGTGCGGCAGTTGGTGGAGATGGCTTCACTTGGAAGCTCACTGTGCCTCCTGTGAAAGTCATATTGCCTGCCTGAGCACATTACCAGATTACCTACATTTTGATGTAAACGTAATGTATGAGGAGTTAAAACTAAAAAATATTTAGCTTATGCATCTTTCCACTCTGTCAGTTGGGCCCTGCCCTCTGAGTCCGAACATTCCATCCCATACACACCAATGTAAAAATGGCAGAAAGACATTAGTTCTAGGCTTCAAATAAGACAGATTATTTTAAAAAGTACTAATGGGATTTGAAAGTTGAATACCAACACTGAATGTATGAAAGATGGGGAACGTTTTAAAGTTTGAATGGAGTTTCTCGGTGAATGTATGAATGAGTAGCTAGCAGTTGAAAATATATGAAAATGTGTCAACTTTGAACATTTTGTCCATCCCCTTTAATGGGGAAAAAATGTCCGCTAAACGTTGAAAATCTTGGAAATTATAAATGGTATGAATAATAAAAATAGTAGCACACCATTCTGAATCAAGCCGAACGTTTTGATGTATGAATGAAGTTTCTATGTTGAA
This sequence comes from Perca flavescens, assembly GCF_004354835.1. Classification (NCBI taxonomy): domain Eukaryota; kingdom Metazoa; phylum Chordata; class Actinopteri; order Perciformes; family Percidae; genus Perca; species Perca flavescens. Next base: position 30,911,421 of record NC_041346.1, read on the forward strand.
AAATGTGGAAGGAGTTAATGAGCAAAAATCCGGCGGAAGAATAAGAATAAAGATAGAAATAAATACATTTTAGTGGTGTAGAATATAGATGTGAATGCCTCCAGCATTCACACCAATTATGAACCTGAAAATGAGCATAATATGGGCGCTTTAAAGGAAGAACTGTTTGTTGTTATGTTGACATTTAAAAGATATCTTTAGAACGGAAGCTCCTGACATCATAAAACCTTCTATAACTATTGTCTAATAAGTTCTGAGTGAAATGTTTCTGGGAGCAGATGGACAGACAACCACCCTCGAGTTCAAGAAATCTATCAGCGAGAGATCCAAAGAACAGGACTGTAAATGAGCCACGGTGATATGTGTAAGTCTATAACTTCCTCTTTGATGCAACATCTTACATAGGTTTATATTATCCAAACAGCACATGTTCCACCAAAACAACTTCCTTCCTGAGGCTATTTAGCAGATGCAACGATAACGTTGCTCCATCCGGCTCTTAGCACCGCCCAAGACGATTGTGATTGGTTTAAAGAAATGCCAATAAACACGAGCACGTTTTTATCCCATCCAGGAATGCTGTGTGGACTGGCCAGACCTTCCTTCGCAGCGCTGTTAAGGAATGTCTGGCAATATGAGACTAAAGAGTAGCTAACATTTAACTACCTTGTACCGGACACTGGGTCCCAACACCTGCTGGAGATGCACTCAGAGATGGTCCGATACCCTTTGTTGCTTCCTGATAACGATTCTGATATCTGAACTTATTGGTCGATACCGAGTACCGATCTGATATCAGCGTGTCATTTATTTAATGATGTGTTAACAGCTGTTTTACTACTATCCCTATATGGATGTGATATGACTGCTATCATTGTTGTTAAACTCTTAGTGAAACATGAACAAACACAAACAATAAATGCCACGGAATTTATTTTTATTATCTCGGCTATTTAACTGTAAACAGCCGATCACATAAATGAACTGTCACTTGATCGGCTGGCAGTCGACATAGTTCCTTAGGACACCATACAATTGTTGTGCATAGGTTTTTGTACAAAATCATATAAACCTGTTCCGTTATACTTCCTGTTGATGTAGTTTGTAAGATGTTCCTCTCCAGATGTATCTTGAATCTTTAACGTGTGACATTTATGCGTTGCTCGTTCTGTGAGATGCTTTCTTTCCATATTCAGATCTCCAGAAATCTTTTTGTGCCTTCCTTTTTCAGAGGCGATTGATATTTGGTCACTGGGCTGCGTGATGTTCAAGATGACGCATGGCTGTCTCCTGTTCTCAGGAGAAAGTGAAAGTAAGTACTCACAAATACACCAATTAAATTTGAGGACAAAACAAAGCATTGAACAAAGAACAAAGCATTGATTTATTGTTGAAACAGCTTTAAGTTTACTTTCAGGGAAAAATAAATCAGACTATATATGTCTATATTTATTATACTATCTATACTGTTTATATTTTAGATGAATCCTTCATGCACGCTAAAGTTACACACAATTTTGTTGCTTTTTTAAAATAAAGAACGATGAAAAAAGCAACAAAAATTTGGCCAGTAAAGCCTCTAAGCTTAAGAAAACGACCAAAACTTTGAAAAAAGCGACAATAACTTCTAAAATAGCATCAGGAACGCCATACAAAGTGACAAAAACATTGAAGAAAAAGTGACGAAAATTCAGAAAACTCAATGAAAAGAGCGACTAAAATGTCCCAAAAAAAAGCGACATAAATGTTGGAATGGTTACCACCATAGTTAGTCATGGAGTTGCCCAAGGCTCTGTCCTTGGACCAATTATTTACACTTGATCTTTATTTAATTGCTTCCTCTTCCGTAATATTATTTGGAAACACTCCATAAACTTTAACTGCTATGCAGATGATACCCACTTATATCTTATACTGCGTTCCATTTGTACTCGGAACTCAGATTTTCCGAGGTCAAAGTCGGAAACATGCCCCCTGACCTCGGATTTCTGGGCTCAGAACTCAGGCAACCCCCGAGTAACCTATTCTTATAACACACACAGAATGAGACTGAGAATGTGGGCCGATACACTCCATGTCCCAATCCTTTTGTAGACTTCACTTGAATCTCTGCATTAGTTACTGACTTCTACCTCTGAGTTTACTTTCCATAGCCAATCATAACAGGTTTGCTACAGATTGTGGAAATGTCTTGTGACGTTACATCCTGTCCCGAGGCTTCGGAGCTTGTGTCGAGAAATCACGGAAGTTTTGTGTGAAGCGATTATCAAGGCATATATCGTTTTAGATACGTCCCGTATTTATTCCCCGAAAGAACCGAGCAGGCCTGCCTCATTGTACCATCCAAATATTCTTCACAACTTAACATTTTCAGCATGAAGCTCGCTAGCTGGAAGGTTGTTGTTTCCCAAAGAGAACAGAGTTTGAGAACAGCGACACAGAGAGAGGGGGACATCCGGCGCGTGAGCCACGCGCTGTTTATCCAGACTTACATTGATTGACTTAAACACATTTGATAGCCACATTCCTCTCAAGGCAATCTATTTATTGTACAGTTATGTTATACAATCATTAGTGACAGTATACCACACACAAGACACACTGTGTTGATATGAACGGATTACGTGGAAATTGATTGTCAGTTTCTAAGCATTTACTTGCGCAAAATAGCAGATCATCGGTAATATATCTGCCTGCTTTACGCTCTTTGACCAACAGGTGGTATCGTGAGAAATTAACCACTTTGCTGGAAAGCTTCACCACTTCATGAGGTATCATCTCGTCATCACTTAGAATAACTACGGAGCACCAAAATGTTCAATATTAAATAGATAAATAGCATGTTACACACTAAAAGATCATAGGAATACATTTGACAGTCTTATTTTATAACTACAGGTGAAATAATCCAAGCAGCAGATGAGGAAGGATGCTGATAAGCTGCAGTAAAAACAGGACATGTTAACATTAGGTAGCATTAAAACACAGTAACTGGGGGCTAAAAGTAAAACATAATGACATACAGAAACAGGAACATGATACTCTGTGTGGTCATCGATCAGCTCCGTTCCCCTAACTTTGGACTTTCAACAAAATGTTTCACTTTTAGACAGAAGTGTGCAGAGATTTTATCTTCTTTCTGCTGCCAGCAGAGAGAAAAAGAGACCAAATTCATGTTTATATTAAACTATATGAACAGGAAAGACTGCCTTAAGATGTAATTTAAAATAATATAGTAGTTCTTTTTGGGTTGTTTTTCAAACACATAACAGAAAAATAATTTCCACATCTATTACATGAGACAGTAGGAGAGGGACGAGTAGGTCAAAGGTCAAAAACGTTTTGGTACTAGACCTTCATCGGGCAAAATCCTCATCCTTAAATTTCTAATAATTTTGCCCAGTAAAGGTCTAGTACTGAAACATTGCAACTTTTTAGTTAGACAGTGTGGGAGAGTTTCTTTGCAAGTTTACACACTCAAACGTCCGCACACAGGTGCATTAAATACAGCTTTAGAGGCACGGCATCTCTTTCTTCCCAGCGTACTTCCCGCCTTTGGTCTGGAAGCTGTAGGCCACCCGGTGGGAGAGGCGGGTCATCAGGCGCGTCAGCTCCAGGTTACGGTTGCCGTCCTCCTTTAATAAAGTGCAGAACGTCTGGAGGAAGACGGATCCGAGTTATGAACGCCCCGTAACCTGAGGAGAGGATGGAGGAAAGAAACGGAGGAGAAGAGAGGAGGATTGAGAAGTGTTTACCTGGCGGTGGGACAGGAAGTGTGTGTCTGTGTGTCTGTATATTCATATCACTTCAAACCTTTATTTTCTCTCCAGAGGAAACTTGATTTACAGCAAAGAAATTACAGATACTGCAGATAGGCAATAAAGGCACTGGAAAAACTCCAAAAAGTGACAAAACCCTGAAAAAAAACTCCAAAAGTGACAAAATCCATGAAATAATAAATACAATTTTCACAAAGCTGTTGAAAAAGCAGAATGTAGAAAAATGTAGTTAAAAGCAGAAAAAAACCCTTAACATACAAGAGAACATTTTATTTTCTCTCTATCTACTCCCACTTGGTTCCATTCTTAGGAAACATGGCATTTCTTTTCAGCCAGATCTACGTCCCCCTCAAAAAGTCTGATTCCTACTCTGTTAACCCACTGCTACACTGTTTACATGACATTAAAGCTTGAATGTCTTTGAATTTTCTAAATTTTAATGAAGAAAAGACAGAAGTCATGGTCTTTGGTGGAACTTCTGTGACCACCCCCCTTGTTGATCTGGGTACTCTGGCACAGTATCGCAAGCCAATTGTAAAACATTTGGGGGTAAAAGTGGACTCTGACCTCAAATTTGACAGCCAGATTAAAGCTGTGTTGAAGTCTAGCTTTTTCCAGTTAAGGCAGCTGGCAAAAATCAAACCAGTCCTTCAGAGACAACACTTTGAGACAGTAATCCATGCCTTCGTGACTGCTCGGCTGGATTACTGTTATGCACTTTACATGGCTTGTCTTCAACTGGTACAAAATGCTGCTGCACGTCTTTTAACTGGCACAAGCAAGTATGAGCACATTTCATCTATTTTAGCTTCACTCCACTGGTTGCCTGTCCATTTGAGGATTCACAAAATTCTTTTATTTGTTTTTAAAGCCTTGAATGGCCTTGCCCCACCTTACCTCTCTGAGCTGCTGCACCCCTACACTCCCAGCTGATCTCTCAGGTCAGCTGACCAGCTGCTCCCGATGGGGCCTAAAGCTAGGCTTAAGCTCAGACGGGATTGAGCATTTGCCGTTGCAGCTCCAAAACTTTGGAATGGATTGCCTCTGCACATTAGACAGGCCTCCTCTCTGTCTCATTTTAAAACTCTTCTTAAAGCCAACTTCTTTTCTTTGGCTTTTAAAACCAGGTAGAGTGTTGATCTTGTGTATACTTGCTTATTTTGTGTGCGGACAGTGCATTTTAGTTTTTAATTATTCTACTTATTTAATTTTATTTAAATTTGTATTGCATTTATCTTTATATTGGGTACCTCTGTGCTTTTATTGTGTTATCTATTCTGTTTTATCTTTTTGTGCAGCACTTTGGAAACCTTGTGTTTGTTAAAATCGTGCTATATAAATAAAGTGGATTGGATTGGATATGACAACAACTACAGAAAACTACAAAGTGTGTGTGCGTGTGTGTGTGTGCATGTGTGTGTGTGTGTGTGTGTGTGTGTGTGTGTGTGTGTGTAGTACGTGCATGCGTGCGTGCGTGTGACAGTAAAGACTCAGACCTGTACGAGGAACACTTTGGCCTTCTCCATTTTTTCGTTATCAAAATGTGAAAAGAGACAACACAGTTGGACGGGTTTCCCATCAGCCCCAAACACGCATCCCTCGTCCCCGTGAGACGACAAGACGGCCAGAAGACAGTCCTTCACAGGCCGCCGGCTCTCTGCAGACACACACACACACACACACACACACACACACACACACACACACACACTTTTATTCCCAAAGTATTCTGACATTTATCTCAGAAATGTTCAACCTTTTCCTTGAAATTTTACAACTTTTTCCTGAAACTTAATACTCAAAATAACTTTATGTCCTGTAAACTATTTTTTAGTAGAGATGCACCGAATACAACTTTCTAGGCCGATACCGATTTTAGCCGATTCCAATTTAATTTTTTCTAACCACTTTAAAGCACACAAAAATATTTATTTTCTATCTTTTCTTTAATAGAAAATTTTTTTAACAGATAATGGATCACTATAAAATAGAACTATATAAATTACTCCTGGTGTGGGAAATTTACACACATCTAAAGTGCAATATTAGAACCATTTCCTTCTTTTCACATCCAATATCCAAAAAAATGTGATTTTGGTTTTTGGTGTCGTCCCTCCACGCCCTACTTTTTCCTTGCAGGTTATCTTCTGCAGACACGCTGAAGAATTTCCAAACAGCTGACATGTTGCAGGTTAAATCACGAGGTTCCCTACATGTGCCAGAATAGCATCTGCCGGTCTATCTGTGCATCTCTATTTTTTAGATATCATGACATTATGTTCTGTATATATGACACACACATGCATGCACATGCACACACACACACATGCTCAGACAGTTTGCTCTACAGTCCATCAGGTAAATGTTTAATGACTTTGTTTTTCAGATTTGGATCACGTGACCAATAATAATGTCAGCGTGTGTGCGTGTACAGTTTGATGTATTAGTGATAAGCAGCTCTGATCTCTCCGTGACCCTTCAGTCTGTTTGATATCTGGGTGTCTCTGCTGACGCTGCACACAGAGAAGCAAACGCACAACCTGTCTTACCATGTAAAGACAGACACAATGTTAGCATAGAGCAAACACAGTTCTTAAAAAGAAGCCTGACATGGAATAATAATGCTGAATGCTAAGAAGCTAACAGCGTTAGTTAGTCTGTTTATCTTTACAACACATTTAGAAACTCTGAGCCAGCTGACACAATAAATACAGATTACACATTAAACAGGATTCCTGCTGTTTAGGAAATGTCTCTCTACTCAAAAAGCAATATTACAACACTTCATTTCAGACATTTATATACATCTATCTACTAATTTATTCATTTGGTGAACGGAGCACTTTAGTAAACAAATTTCAAGCACGAAAACAATTCATCAACATGAGTAAAGATTTGAAGAATTCCAAAAAGTGAACATCAACTTTAGGGCCTAATTATCTCTTCACACATTGCTCTAGGATGAATGTGGGCTTCACTCTACAGAAAGCTGAGTTTGTTCTGAACATTTTAATATCAAACACATGGTGATCAGTTATATGCAAATACCCTAAAAAGGAGAATTTAAGGAGTTTAAAAACTGTTGCTGTGTGTTACCTTCCAGAAACAGCTGGTAGATCTCGTCCCCGCTCAGGTCACTGTGGATGTCCACCTTGAAGCCCAGCTTGCTGAGGGTGCGGTGGAGAGTCTTGGTGTCCTTGTCGGCTCCAGGCCTCCTCCCCAGACTCACACCGGGGACAAACTGGGCCACAGACACCAGCACTGCCCGGTTACAAACCCTGCGGTCATCCACCCGGCCTCTCCACCGCTGCATCCTTCTTCTGCTGCTCGCTGGGTGAAAGATAAAGTCTCTGTGTGTCCGATATGTTACATGTCGAAGTATCACTTGCATTTACGTCTCGCAGCGTTACATAACTTCGTCCTTTTCCTTCTGTGTTGGGAAACGACACTGTCCAATCTCTCTGCACGTCTCCCTCAGGTTTGTTTCTCCAGATGACTCAGTGCTCGTCTGCTGAACATAAAAACAGAGTTTTACAGTCATTACCACTTCAGTGAAAGAGTCGTACATTTACAGACATAATTTTAAGAAAAATATATACTTTATTATCCATGATTTATCAGTATTTATCCTCCACCCCTGACGACACCTTTAAGCATGTTTACACTGGACTGCAGCCTGTTTTTAGTCAAAAAAACGACTTCTTTTACTGATAAATTACTGATCCTCTGGACTTTTTTCTGCGCAGACTGTGCAAACAAGTGATAGAAAACTCTGCTCATTTCTCTGTGAGCAGTTTTAGTGAGGAAAGTTGAAAGGACAGAGACCGACTGACTCTAAACATGAACACTGTACTTTGTGGTGTTTCAGGAGGAAAAGGGCCTCAGTTATACTCTCATATCAGTTTCACATTTTCTCCGTCAGCTTTGTATGAAACCCTGGAATGAAGACAGGAAGAAAAGACTTTGTTCATGTTAGTTTATTCATCACGTAAAGCTTCAGTTTGTTCACACATCCCATCAGTAAAGTCTGTTCAAAGACTCTTGTTCAATGATTTCATGAACACATTCACTTCATCCACACAATCAGTTTTTTGAACCAGAATCTCAGCTATGTAAAAGAGAAGAATGACTTATTAATTATGATTATAATAACAACATTTGTTATCATAATCCTCTCCGGGAACCATCACCTTATCGTGGTGGAGAGGTTTGTGTGTCCCTATGAACCTGAGGGCTGTGTTGTCTGGAGCTATGTGCTCCTGGCAGGGTCTCCCAAGGCAAAGTGGTCTCAGGGGAGGGGCCAGACAAAGAATGGTTCAAAAACCCTATGAGCCAACGTAGAAGAGGTGAAGTTACCCTGCACGGAGGAAGCCCGGGGCCCCCGTCTGGAGCCAGGCCCAGATGGCGGGCTCATCAGCAAGCGTCTGGTGGCCGGGTTTGCCACGGAGCCCTGTCGGGCACAGCCCGAAGAAGCAACGTGGCAACTCCCTCTCCATCCCATGGGCCCACCACCTGTGGGAGGAACCGCTGGGGTCGGGTGCGCTGCTACACGGGTGGCAGTGAAGGTCAGGGGCCTCGACGGACCAGACCCGGGCAGCAGACGCTGGCTCTGGGGACGTGGAACGTCACCTCTCTGTGGGGGAAGGAGCCGGAACTGGTGCGGGAGGTGGAGCGCTACCGGTTCGATCTGGTGGGACTTCACATCATCGGCCTGTGACCTTCAGCACTCACTGGATTGGTTCGCAGCCGAGTGTGAAGCGGTTGGGATGAGGATCAGCACCTCTAAATCTGAGGCCATGGTTCTCAGCAGGAAACCGATGGAGTGCCTACTCCAGGTAGGGAATGAGTCCTTACCCCAAGTGAAGGAGTTCAAGTACCTTGGGGTTTTGTTCGCGAGTGAGGGGACAATGGAGCGGGAGATTGGTCGGAGAATCGGCGCAGCGGGTGCGGTATTACATTCAATCTATCACACCGTTGTGACAAAAAGAGAGCTGAGCCAGAAGGCAAAGCTCTCGATCTACCGGTCAGTTTTGGTTCCTACCCTCACCTATGGTCATGAAGGCTGGGTCATGACCGAAAGAACGAGATCCAGGGTACAAGCGACCGAAATGGGTTTCCTCAGGAGGGTGGCTGGCGTCTCCCTTAGAGATAGGGTGAGAAGCTCAGTCATCCGTGAGGAGCTCGGAGTAGAGCCGCTGCTCCTTTGCGTCGAAAGGAGCCAGTTGAGGTGGTTCGGGCATCTGGTAAGGATGCCCCCTGGGCGCCTCCCTAGGGAGGTGTTCCAGGCACGTCCAGCTGGGAGGAGGCCTCGGGGAAGACCCAGGACTAGGTGGAGGGATTATATCTCCAACCTGGCCTGGGAACGCCTCGGGATCCCCCAGTCGGAGCTGGTTAATGTTGCTCGGGAAAGGGAAGTTTGGGGTCCCCTGCTGGAGGTGCTCCCCCCGCGACCCGATACCGGATAAGCGGACAAAGATGGATGGATGGATGGATAACAACATTTGGTCAAAATAGTAAGTAAAGCTGTCAGATGAATGTAGTGGAGTAATAAGTACAATATTTCTCTCTGAAATGTAGCAGAGTAGAAGTAGAAAGTGGCATGAAAAGAAAAGACTAAAGAAAAAGTACAAGTACCTCAACATTTGGAGTGAAGTACAGTACTGGAGTAAATTTACTTTGTTACATTCCACCACTGCTACCTTCTACACATTTATCATCTTTGTGTGGGAAGCGAGGTGATGAAATTCACTCGAGACAAACGTGGAACCCTGAGCCAGAACAGTTCAAATGTTATAAAAGGGGGCGTGGCCTGAGTAAGTGGGCATGGTCATATTATAGGGGGCGGCTCAGTATCACATGTAGACCACACATTCAAGTTTCATGTAAATCGGATGATGTTTGTCATATAAGGCGCATTTCCTGTTGCTATTGTGATAAGGGAGAAATTTCGGGCAGATACGACAACGTACACTCAAGTTACAACAATTTCTTTGTTCATCGCTAAACACTCAAAATGGCCGCCACGCCACGCCTACACCATCTGACAAAAAGTTTTTCTTTTAATAACTTTTCATCGTTAAGTTGTTGGGATGGTACAGACCAAGTTTGAAGTCCATCGGATGAAATCTCTAGGAGGAGTTCGTTAAAGTATAGCACCTTGACTTTTAGGCCTACTTCCTGTTGCCACTAGGGGGCGCTATGACTTTAAGTAAATATCAGCCTTTATTTGTCCTCAGGGTTGGACTCTTATGAATCCTGAAAGGTTTCGAGCCAGTTGGACAACGTACACTCGAGTTACACCCACTTCCTGTTTCGGCGGCGAAATGGCCCCGCCACGGCCACGCCATATGAAGAAAAGTTTTTCTTTTAACGACTTTTCATCTTTAACGTCTTAAGATGGCACAGACCAAGTTTGAAGTTGATCGGATGAAATCTCTAGGAGGAGTTCGTTAAAGTACGACATGTGGAAATGGCCAAAATCGCACTAATTTCGAACTTTGAAATCAAATAGGTGGACTTCCTGTTGTGTTTAGGGTATGGCTCTAATGGAGTTTTTTGTACATCTTGACATGTTACATATGTTACGTTAAACGCACGGCAGGGGCTCAATTATTTTAACATTGTAGGGGGCGCTAGCGAGCCATCTTTGTGCGCCTATTCCCGAAACCCTTAAAATACGTACATTTTCCCCAGACTTGATGCGACTGCCAAATTTGGTGACTTTTTGAATATGTTAAGGCCCTCAAAAAGGCAATTCATTTGACGGGAAAATAATAATTCCTTCAGTTTCAATAGGGCCTTGCTCGGGCCCTAATTAAGTATAAATATACACAATTTTAACCTAAGGCTCTTCTCAAACTATTGGATGATTTTATCTAGTTCTTGAGTTAATCTTCAGAGTGTGTTTGTATCTGCTGTCTGACGTTGACTTGACTGCTCTGTTTGAGCTGTTTTTCTTACCTAGGATTGTGTGAGCTAGGATGTAGTTTCACTCAGGTGTTTGAGAGAGATAAGAACCAGTTACATTTAATAACAGGACAACTCAGTCATTTAGTAAACTGGGGATCTGTCTCCAAACCCTCTGATTCTAAGAAGAGTTTACCTCCTAAAAGCTGAAGTCAGCAGAGTTTTTAAATGAGAAATGAGCTCTGTTGTAAACAAGTGTTGCTGCATTCCTTATCGGAAACTTTTTCTTTTTACTTTAGTACAAACTGCAGCTGCTCTTACAAAGTATGTACTGTTGCCTGCAGTACAGTCTGCAAACAATAGAGACATCAAACTCTGTGATAACATCTGCTTGAACTTTGAGCCTCTTGCTCAGGTATGCTGCACAGAGGATTGTGGGTCAGAAAAGCACGCTGGCTTGCATACGGCAAAATGCCACTGCATACATTAGGACATATATTTGGCATACTGCATTTGATATACTATGTATTGGGACATATTAAATCTTTTCCTGTCATACTAATAATAGTATGGGCATTGCAACACAGCCAGTATCTCTCTCAAAGCGCTCCTCTTCCAGGAATGAACAAAGCTTGATAACCCCTCCCTCCTCTAAACCAATCACATGGCAGCTGCTTCAGTGCATTTAGGGGTGCTCATCCCACAAATGCAAGTTCCTTACAAATGTGGCATCATTTAAAAGGGGAATAAAATTTCTAATGGTATAGGACTTATTGCCCCGAATCATTGTTACAACAAAGAAATAATCTACCAAACACAAATTTCCTTATTATTTGTGTGTAGTTTATTTAAATCTTAAAAGATAAAACATGAATGTTAGATGGTTTTAAAGCTCAATATGTCTCTATTTCATTACATCATACTCACTGACTACACGTAGAAAGGTATCTCTGGTTGTTTAAAAACACTATATTAATATAATAGATTCAATATTTTAAGAAACTAGGCTGTAGAGCTGACTGTTGTCTCGGAAACTGAAGGCAGCTGCCGACTGCTGTCGCGTGTGGATGACGTCACAACACGTAATCTTACAGGAGACCGAACATCACCACACCTTGGTGGCTGTTGTTACCATGGTACCACGTCAGACAACCCAGCCAACTTTCCTAATGAATTACAGCAAAATCATATCACCATTTTATTAAATATTAAAAATAAAAAAGACATAAAACCCTTTTATGTATTTAATGATTATAATATTATGCACATACACAAAATGCGAACTGTTGCATTAGGACATTTTTTTTTTGTTAGCCTAATCTTACATACTAAATCTTTTCCTAGCATACTTGCACACCTCTTTTAGGAATGAAGCTGAAGTTGATAACCAAACACATGCTGGTTTTAGATCAGAGCTCAGATTAGTTTCACTTCTCAGGAAGTGAGACTCAGACAGTCGTTGTCACTGAGCGAGAGGTGAAATGGCGCAGAAAGGAGTTCAGCTGGACCGGGAAACCTTCTCTTGTTCCATCTGTCTGGATCTACTGAAGGATCCGGTGACTACTCCCTGTGGACACAGCTACTGCATGAACTGTATTAAAAGCCACTGGGATGTAGAGGATGGTAAGTCCAGCTACAGCTGTCCTCAGTGCAGGAAGACGTTCACATCGAGGCCTGTCCTGCTGAAAAGCACCATGTTAGCAGATTTAGTGGAGGAGCTGAAGAAGACTGGACTCCAAGCTGCTCCTGCTGATCACTGCTATGCTGGAGCTGAAGATGTGGCCTGTGATGTCTGCACCGGGAGAAAACTCAAAGCACACAAGTCCTGTCTGCAATGTCTGGCTTCTTTCTGTGAGAAACACCTCCAGCCGCATTATGAATCAGAGACATTCAAGAAACACAAGCTGGTGGAGCCGTCCAAGAAGCTCCAGGAGAACGTCTGCTCTCGTCATGATGAGGTGATGAAGATGTTCTGTCGTACTGATCAGCAGCTTATCTGTTATCTCTGCTCTGTGGAGGAACATAAAGGCCACGACACAATAGTGGCTGTGTCAGAAGTCAGAGATAAGCAGAAAAGGACAAATGTCTCACTGACAGGGACTGAAGTGGATGTTTTACTGCCACAACCAGAGCCCAAGACCAGAGCTGGATTCTTAAAATATTCACGTGAAATCACACTGGATCCAAACACAGCAAACACAAAGCTATTATTATCTGAGGGGAACAGGAGAGCAACAGTAATGAGAGAACATCAGTCTTATTCTAGTCACCCAGACAGATTTACTGGCTGGTGTCAGGTCCTGAGTAGAGAGAGTCTGACTGGATGTTGTTACTGGGAGGTGGAGAGGAGAGGGAGAGGAGTTGATGTATCAGTCTCATACAAGAATATCAGCAGAGCAGGGTGGTCAAATGAATGTGGATTTGGATTCAATGACAAATCGTGGGCATTAGATTGTAACAACAGTTATACATTTTGGTCAAACAATGTCCAAACTCCCGTCTCAGGTCCTTGGTCCTCCAGAGTAGGAGTGTACCTGGATCACAGTGCAGGTATTCTGTCCTTCTACAGCGTCTCTGAAACCATGACTCTCCTCCACAGAGTCCAGACCACATTCACTCAGCCCCTCTATGCTGGACTTTGGATTTATGGTTGTTCTGGAGACTCTGCTGAGTTGTGTAAACTGAAATAGACAGAAGTCATTTAAGGGTTAAATTCTATGTTTTAATTCTTTTACTTATTTCGTCTCCATGTTTGTTACTGAGAGCTGATTGTTGTGTCATTCTATTTTTTCGACGTTTTTCATGTGTTGACACGTTTTTGTTGTTTTTTTCTTACTTTTTTATGCTTTTATAAAAGATTTTGTAGATTTTTTAATGACGTTTTAAACCTGTTGAGATGGTTTTATTTTGTTGCTTTCTTATTCCATCCTGTTTTGTATCTAACTGTTTTAAGAGGATTACTCCTTTTCCCTTCCTGACACCTAAAGAGAGACAGAAACTGTCTGATGGTTCTGGTTCTATAAGTCCCATAACATAGGTAGAAACTGTCTGATGTTTCTGGTTCTATAAGTCCCATAACATAGGTAGAAACTGTCTGATGTTTCTGGTTCTATAAGTCCCATAACATAGGTAGAAACTGTCTGTTTCTGGTTCTATAAGTCCCATAACATAAGTAAAGTTGCTGTGTTGACTGAGGGGAAATTACTCAAAGTTGAAGTTATTTTAAAACCTTCAAAGATGCAGCTCTTTAACTCTTATTTAGTCTTCATGTTTGTTGCTGAGAGCTGATTGGTGTGGCCTTTCTTCACTGCACCGAGATCAACTGTCCATCAAACATTCTGGGCAGTACTTTGACATCTTGTCATTAGTTGTGTAAATGTTTGAGTTTCTTTAGGCGGCGCTCCTTCCTGTGTCTGTTTGAAACATGAAAACTTCTCTGCGCTCTAAATGTTTGATGAATATTTGTATTGATGTATTTGTATGAGGCCTTAGAAATATCTGGGAATTAGAACAAAATGGTGCCAAAAGATATTTTTTGGATGTGCACAAATATGCACCAAAACTGTCTTTAGTGGGAGACATGGGATGGGAATCATGTGAGGCTCGCTGGAAGGTATGTATAGCTCATTTATGGAATTGTTTACTCCATATGGATGCAAATAGGTTGACGATGCAAATATTTCTCTGGGATAAACACATTATTGGTTCATGGTCTAAAGATATATGCATATTGTTTTGTAACTATGGGTTTGGTGAGTCTTTTTTGAATAATAAAAAGCTAAATATTGGTTTGTTTAAAGAATCTGCATTTGCTAAAGACAAAAAGCAACGGGCTGACGATATATGGACTAAGACAAAAATGTGTATTTTTATGATGATTAAACCTGAATATGGCTCAGAGAATCATGTTGTATATAATTAGTCCAAAAGGCAAAGCTCTCTATGTGCTTAGTTGAGATCTGGTGTTTTACCTTTGACTGTTGAAACAGGACGATATGTTATTGTAGAAGAGGAAAAGAGGATCTGTCTGATGTGGTGTGTAAATGATATACAAAATGAGTTCCATTTTCTTTTATACTGTCCTTTTTATTGTGAACAGGTTATGCTTTGTTTTAGTCAGATTCAAACAAATATTGATTTTGTAAATATGGATGATGCTCAAAGAGTGAGACGGCTGTTCACGTGTTATCTTGAGAAATCCTGAGAGAAGAGAAAAAAAAGATTTTTACCGAGATGTTCTCTAGATATTAGTTGTTGTTATTTATGTATTTCTCCACGTTATGTATTTGCGGGACAGGAAGATGTCTGTTAAATAGCGGTGTCTTGTAATCTCATGTGGGATGGGCCAAATGTTTGGCGTGACACAGAAATCAAATCAAACTCAAAGTGTATTTAGTTTCCCTTCCACTGCATGGCTCTGAAGAGAGAAAGCACCAGACCTCCGTTATCCTACACACTTTGTTCTCTTTGTGGACATTTGTAAAGAAATCTAGATCTATATTTATTTGTTGGGCGGACCAAATGTTGTTACCATAAGCATAATCAATAACTCATTCTTCTCTTTTACATAGCTGAGATTCTGGTTCAAACAAAGTGATTGTGTGGATGAAGTGAATGTGTTGATGAAATCATTGAACAAGAGTCTTTGAACAGACTTTACTGATGGGATGTGTGAACAAACTGAAGCTTTACATGATGAATAAACTAACATGAACATGAAGTCTTTTCTTCCTGTCTTCATTCCAGGGTTTCATACAAAGCTGATGGAGAAAATGTGAAACTGATATGAGAGTATAACTGAGGCCCTTTTCCTCCTGAAACACCACAAAGTACAGTGTTCATGTTTAGAGTCAGTCAGTCTCTGTCCTTTCAACTTTCCTCACGAAAACTGCTCCGTCACAGAGAAATGAGCAGAGTTTTCTATCACTTGTTCACAGCATTTAGGTAGTGTGTGTTAGAGCATTTCAATAGTGTATATTTGTGAGTTTAAGTAGTGTGTTGAAATAATGTCAATAGTGTGTATGAGAGCGTTTAAGTAGTGTGTGTGAGAGCATTTCAATAGAGGAACAGTAAAATGTAAGTAACACTTTATTTGCAGAGCCTTTTAAAAAACACGCAGTTACAAAGTTCTTCACACACATGCACATATGAAGAAATAAGAAAATTACAAAATACAAGTTAATATAAAATACTGCATGAATGGGGTGTAGCCGTTTACACAAAGGCTAGTGTAAAAAGTGCAGAGGATCAGTAATTTATCAGTAAAAGAAGGCCTTTGACTAAAAACAGGCTGCGGTCCAGTGTAAACATGCCTCCTGAGAGCCGAGGAAAATTTTGTTTTTCCTAATCAGATTTTTTTGTGATTCCATACCTGTTTAAGGTTAAAAAAAACATCTTACAATTTAATTTTTTTTATTTTTATTCATTTAAAGAATGTCCACTGTAGTGGACAACAGGATCATTTGAGTACGAAAGAAGACAAATTTGGTAGATGTGGAGTCATTATTTACTTGAAGATAGTCCTGATGTCCACTATAATTGACATTCATAAAATGGCAAATTTTTCAAAAGATAAATAATGTAGTTTCTATCAGAATTCAATATATGATTCCTAACACCTTAATGAACAAGAAAATATATGATTATCATAGTAACAAAACCATAGACAAACAATATTTGACTCATCTCTTATCTTTCCATAAAATGTGCTTGTTCCTATGCCGTCCATTTTGGATTGAAAGATAGAGGCGGTTCCCGGCCTCCCAGCCAATCAAATAACACATCACTGAAAAGCCCAGGATGTCCTCTGTACAGTACAGCAGGAATTAAGAGACTTGCACAAAAGATTCCAAGGAGAGGAATGAAACTCAAATGTCCACTACAGTGGACATAAGTCAATGGGCTGGGTCTCAGGAGGTTAAAGGTGTTGTCAGGGTGGAGGATAAATACTTATAAATCATGGCTATAAAGTATATATTTTTCTTTAATTCTGTCTGTAAATGTAGGACTCTTTCCCTGAAGTGGTAATGACTGTAAAACCCTGTTTTTATGTTCAGCAGCCACCTGAGGGAGACGTGCAGAGAGATTGCACAGTGTCGTTTCCCAGCACAGAAGGAAAAGGACGAAGTTACGTAACACTGCGAGACGTGAACACACGTGATCCTTCGACATGTAACAGCCTGCAGTGGGAAGTCCATATATGGTCGGACAGGTGTGTCTGCAGGTTCACAGCTGTGCTGGGAGGGGTTGATCTGCAGAGACAGAGACACACAGAGACAGACGGAGACATAACATTGGTCAGAGACACAGAATTTCATGTCTTGATAGAAATGGAAAAGCTACTTGGGGTAAAATGACAGATGGACCCAATGTCTCTTATTCTTGGTCTCACTGCTAGATATGTAGTGTTAAAAACCAGAGACTCTTCTGTATTCTTACCTATGCAGCTAGGAAGAATCTATTATTGCAGTAGATTAGTGATAAACAGCCAACTGTTAAGAGCTGGCATAAAGTGGTGTTTGATTTAGTACCTCTGAATACCTGACATGTGTGATACATTCCAAATCAAACCAATTTTATAAAGTTTGGGAACCATATCTGAATTATTTGGACCCCAATTGTCAATGATATTATGTTACAGGGATTTTTCTGAACAGTCATTAGAGAGAGTACTTTGCTGCATAAGTTTTCTTTCTTTATTCATTCATTTTTATTGTATGTGTGTAGCTGAGCCCATTTTGTTTTTATTTTGGTGTTGTGTTTTTGGATGTGTGTGTGTCTGTTCCTCAGATCCTGAACAGGACTTCCTGCTGCAGCTGAAGAGACCTCACGTTCTGCCTGACGAGACGCCTCACACACACACTCTGCTACTGCAGCAGCCCACACACACACACACACACACACACACACACACACACTCACTCACTCACTCACTCACTCACTCACTCACTCACTCAATCACTCACATGCACACACTCACACACACACTCTGCTACTGCAGCAGCCCACACACACACACACACACACACACACACACACACACACTCACTCACTCACTCACTCACTCACTCAATCACTCACTCAATCACTCACATGCACACACTCACACACACACTCTGCTACTGCAGCAGCCCACACACACACACACACACTCACTCACTCAATCACTCAATCACTCACTCAATCATTCTCACGCACACTCTGCTACTGCAGCAGACCGACCGCACACACACACACACACACACACACACAGCACCGCTCGCACCTGTCCCAGCCACACACCATCTCCCACCTGACACACACAGGTGAGGTGAGGTGAGATGTTTTACCTCTTATTTTAAAGCATCTTATAACTAAAAGCACTCTATGAATAATTCCTGAAACTGGCTGATATAGAGGATTTATGATACTTTTGTACTACATCAGGTCAGTCACACTCAGACACTTAATAGCAAGCTTAGCATCTGGCCATGCTAACATGTAACACTGCTTTAATCTATTACGTTAAAAATAACGTATACGCGAATCCCAAAATGAAAATCAAATACCTACCCAACAAGTCGATAACCCTATAGTCTGATATTTGGATCCAGCCCTACTTCTTACCAGTAAATACTGTATATGACCCTTATAGGAGCCCCAGACCCCCCCGGTCTTCCTGTTGACCATCCACTTGTTTTCCTTCGGGTCAAAATTTAATATAAATAAACCTAACTTAAATGGCATTATACCTCATTTTTTTAAGTTTAAAAAAACAGAAATTATGAATTATTTTGACTATTAGTTAAGGGTGTTGAGTGGATCACAGACTGGTTTATGTCAAAGTTTAGTCAGGACACTGTTTTAAAACACTTCTTTTTCAAATGCTGTAAAATTTAATAAAAAAAAAACAAATTCAATGGAAGTAATGATTAATTTTACCTGTAAAGAATGTTGTCAGGGTTCCATACAACGTTCATGCATGCATCCAGGTTATTTTGGGGCAATTTGGTTGAAAGAAACCCATATTTGTGATATAAAAAAGCTTTTAAAAGGGGTCAAATTTGACCTGAGGAAAACACAAGGGTTTTTTGTACACATAGTGGTGTGTTCTTTATATGATGACAGGTTTTTATATCTCCTTGCTTACAGTTTTTGTAATACATGATAATATATTAAACTGTAACATCAGTATCATGGCCTAAACTGTGTCTATACACAGCCCTAACACCGTGGTATTTTCAAATCGGGGACCATACACCCCTTTTTAACTTTGAGCCCCTGCCCCTTCACAGGTCTCTGCACGGCTCTGCTGTTTCTCTAATACCTCAAACAATCATTACATCCCATGAGCTGCTTTTTGCAATGCAAATGTTGTTCACTGCTCCAGTAAATAGGACGGACCTTAGATACGACCAGGCAATGGGGAGAGGGAGTGAGTGAACAATGATGGTCACATCAGAGGGGAATATCACCCATAATGCTTTGCAGTTACGCCCTTGTGGCTTTTGGCAATGTATGCGGTTACGTAATATTAAGGGCTGACGGGTGGGGGAGAGGAACTACTAATGAAACAGTTAGTTTTAGTTTAATATTTATTGACTCAGTGCAGAGAGGAAATGTTGGCTGTAGAAAGCAACAAGTGATAGAAAACTCTGCTCATTTCTCTGTGACGGAGCAGTTTTCGTGAGGAGAGTTGAAAGGACAGAGACCGACTGACTCTAAACATGAACACTGTACTTTGTGGTGTTTCAGGAGGAAAAGGGCCTCAGTTATACTCTCATATCAGTTTCACATTTTCTCCGTCAGCTTTGTCTGAAACCCTGGAATGAAGACAGGAAGAAAAGACTTTGTTCATGTTAGTTTATTCACCATGTAAAGCTTCAGTTTGTTCACACATCCCATCAGTAAAGTCTGTTCAAAGACTCTTGTTCAATGATTTCATCAACACATTCACTTCATCCACACAATCACTTTGTTTGAACCAGAATCTCAGCTATGTAAAAGAGAAGAATGAGTTATTGATTATGATTATGATAACAACATTTGGTCCGCCAAACAAATATATGTAAATCTAGATGAACCGGGCCCATGCTCGCATCCTTAACCCACCACTGCCCCTTAATGTGTGTGTAACGGAGAATGTTTTTCTTATTTTTTAGAAAAGCAAATACATGTCAACTAAAAATGTTGATAAACGCAAAATAATAAAATAAAGCTACAAAAATGTGTAAACACATAAAAAAATAGCGTCTAAAAAATAGAATGTCACAAGAATCAGCTCTCAGCAACAAACATGGAGACTAAATAAGTCAAAGAGTTAAAACACAGAATTTAACCCTTAAATGACTTCTGCCTATTTCAGTTTAGACACAACTCAGCAGAGACTCCAGACTCCTTTTCACAATACCAAACCCTTAGTCCAGCATAGAGGGGCCGAGTGAATGTGGTCTGGACTCTGTGGAGGAGAGTCATGGTTTCACAGACGCTGTAGAAGGACAGAATACCTGCACTGTGATCCAGGTACACTCCTACTCTGGAGGACACGGGACCTGAGACGGGAGCATGGACTCTGTCGGAAAAAAATACAGAACTGCTGTCGATACAATCTAACGCCCAAGATTTGTCATTGAATCCAAATCCAGAGTCATACAAGTCCCACCCTTGCACCCGTGCTCTTCTCATAGTCTTGTATGCAACTGCTATATAAACTCTTCCTCTCCCTCTCCTCTCCACCTCCCAGTAACAACGTCCAGTCAGACTCTCTCTACTCAGGACCTGAGACGTGTTAGTGAATCTGTCTGGGTGACTAGAATAAGACTGAGGTTGTCCTATGTATGTTGCTTTCCTGTTCCCTTTAGATAATAACACATTTTTATTTGCCGTGTTTGGATCCAGTGTGATTTCACGTGAATATTTTAAGAATTCAGCTCTGGTCTTGGGCTCTGGTTGTGTATATGTCCTCTTCGCTTCTGATTGGATGAGTGGAGACAGTGAGGGGTAGTTGTGTAGAAACTGGGTGTGATCTTCTGTGTGTGAGAGCTTCTTCAGCTCAGCGTCTTTCCTCTTCAGCTCAGTGATCTCCTGCTCCAGCTTCTCCTGAAGCTCTCTGACTCGACTCTCTTCACTTTTCTGCTGGGATCTGACCTGCTGCTTCACATCAGAGCTTCTTTTCTCCAGGAGACGGATCATCTCAGTGAAGATCTTCTTGCTGTACTCTGCATCCTGTTGAAGCACTTCCACTTCTTCCTCTCTGTACTGGATGCTCTGCTGGATGTTTTGTCGACTCCCCTCGAGCTCTCTCTGCCTCTCAGTCCTTTCTGCTGCAGCTGAGACTGTGTCGTGGCCTTTATGTTCCTCCACAGAGCAGAGATAACAGATAAGCTGCTGATCAGTACGACAGAACATCTTCATCACCTCATCATGACGAGAGCAGACGTTCTCCTGGAGCTTCTTGGACGGCTCCACCAGCTTGTGTTTCTTAAACTGAGCTACATCATAATGAGGCTGAAGGTGTTTCTCACAGAAAGAGACCAGACAGATCAGACAGGACTTGTGTGCTTTGAGTTTTCTCCCGGTGCAGACATCACAGGCCACATCTTCAGCTCCAGCATAGCAGTGATCAGCAGGAGCAGCTTGGAGTCCAGTCTTCTTCAGCTCCTCCACTAAATCTGCTAACATGGAGTTTTTCAGCAGGACAGGCCTCGGTGTGAACATCTTCCTGCACTGAGGACAGCTGTAGCTGTAGTTACGATCCTCTTCATCCCAGTGGCTTTTAATACAGTCCATGCAGTAGCTGTGTCCACAGGAAGTAGTCACCGGATCCTTCAGTAGATCCAGACAGATGGAACAAGAGAAGGTTTCCAGGTCCAGCTGAACTCCTTTCTGCGCCATTTCACCTCTCGCTCAGTGACAACGACTGTGTGTCTCTGTGTGTCATAAAAACAGGGTTTTACAGTCATTACCACTTCAGGGAAAGAGTCGTACATTTACAGACACAATTAAAGAAAAATAAATACTTTATATCCATGATTTATCAGTATTTATCCTCCACCCTGACGACACCTTTAAGCATGTTCACACTGGACCGCAGCCTGCTTTAAGTCTTCTTTTACTGATAAATGACTGATCCTCTGTACTTTTTACACTAGCCTTCGTGTAAACTAGGGGTGGGAGAAAAATTGCTACAGCATAGTATCGCAATATTTTCCGTGGCAATACTGTATCGATACACAGACGGCAAGTATTGATCTTTTATTATATATGTGTTGGTCAGTTTGTCTGCGTGACAATCCCATTTTGCAGCAATAACATTGAAGTGAGATGAAGAAACAGAGAAATGTATATTTTTAGATGAAACAGATGTCGACAAAGGTTCCTTTTGAGGACATCATTTAAAATTGGGAGAAATTTGAAGTTAGAAAAAAGGTTATAAATTGCAATATAATCACAGAATATTGCAATATCTTTAAAATCGCAATAACATCGTATCGTGATATGTGATATATCGTATATATATACAGTATATATATATATATATATATATATATATATATATATACACGCCTATATTTGAATATTAAATGCTAAAATGCAGCGTGTTATATGTACTACACTAGTCACGTTGTAGGGTCTTTATGAGGATTCAGTGGTCCTATAAGAGGTCTCTCTGGAGGGGACAGGTGTTGTGTCTCTGTCTCTTCTTTTTTATGTTTATTGGTTTTCATTTTTATAATAAGTACAAAATGGATCCATGAAATATAGCACGCAACTGTAGTAGAGGTGGACAGGGTATGGAAACAACTTCAGCTGACGGTTTTCTAAAATGTATTTGCTCTGCAGAAGACAATATCACATTAACTGGCTTCTGGTCTACTGTTTCCTACTATCTCCCCTCTGCTCCTCAGCAATACAAGACGGTACTGTCTCAGAGTGATCTCATTTTCTACCATACATACATAACAATTACATTAAAGAATAGTATCTAGGGCTGTGCTCGATTGAAGAAATTCTTAGTCGACTAACACTCATTCAATCGTATCGACTAATCGATTAGTTGATTTAATCGACAAATCTGTAAATCTGAGTTTCTCCGCAAAGAGTCATGCAAAAGCACCCCTTTAATTCTTGTGTTTACCAGAGATGTGCTCCTATGTTTCTTGGAAATAAGTCATTCAGCATGAAAAAAGCATCAAACATGACTAATGGACTAAAGAGATCTAAGCTGACTAAGACCAAAACGACAGATTAGTTGACTAATCGACTAAGAGGGAGCAGCCCTAATAGTATCTCAATCAACTCTTAATGTGCACATTGCTAGCCAACAGCAGCAATTAGAACAGACTGGGGAAACCTTACTTGAATTATAACAATATATGTGAAAAACATGAGAAACTATGTTTTATACTTTCTAACAGTTTCAGTGGGTAAAGTTAAACAGCCCGTGGGTTTGGGTGACTGCACAGACAACAACGAGAATATAACGTCGAACAAAGAGCTCCACATACCTGCAGAAGACAATCTCACATGAATGGCTTCTGGTCTACTGTCTCCTACTGTCCGCTTCTCTGCTCCTAAACATGAAATAACAGAGTTTACCCTCTCAACATGGACTGGAGAGCCTCCTCCGTTATTTACATCACACAGGAACAGCAAGAAAACGGCGCGAAAAGAAAAAGAGGTAAACAAAGCAGCGTTACAACTTATATTTAACCGTAAAAACGTCGCAACACAGCTAGTTAATGTCGGAGTAACTTCGAGACAATATATATTGAAGGGTCACAACACAACTTTCAAAGAAAACAATAAAATAGGGCAGAAGGATTTCACACGCGACCTTCCTCAGCATCACAAGACGGTGTTGTGAGGAGCTACGGCAACTCAGGAGGGACAATAGAGGCGGAGTGCAGAACATCTCCGCAGGAAACGTCACCGTTACGTCATCCACACGCGACTGCAGTTTACGTCTATGGGCACACCGGAGGGCGGCAGCTGCCTTCAGTTTCCGAGACAACAGTCGGCTAGTTTCTTAAAATATGGAAACTACTATAGTAATGTAGTGTTTTTAAATGACCAGAGATACCTCTCTACTTGAAGTCAGTGAGTATAAAGTAAAGGAATAAAGAAATCTTGAGCTTTAAAAGCGGCTGGAGCTACACGTGGTAACGTTCATGTTTGGTCTGTTAGGATTTAAATAGTTAGATTAAAGACAGAAGGAGACTTTTAACATGTCCCGGTACAACAAGAAAAACGGCATCCCCGACAGGTAAGCATCGCTTTTAACGTTGTGTGTTCACAACATGTCCCTAATGTTTGTTTTTGTTGTTGTTATAATAACGTTAAATATATGTTTTGGTTCTCTGTCTGTGTGAGCTAGCTAACGTTACATGTTAACTCTACACCCGCGTGTTATGCTGAGTCATGTACTGTCATATAGTTTGTAGTTGTGTGTGTGTGTGTGTGTGTGTGTGTGTGTGTGTGTGTGTGTGTGTGTGTGTGTTACTGTGCTAATAATAAGTAATGTAGGTTATACGTGCAGTTTAGTGTCCCAAATTCCCCATACAATGTCCTTAATTAATTATGAACCTGCTAAACTAGCTGTGCTACCCTAACCTTAACCATAACCTTAAAGGAACACGCCGACTTATTGGGACTTTATCTTATTCACTGTAACCCCCAGAGTTAGACTAGTTCATACATACCCTTCTCATCTCCGTGCGTGCTGTAACACTGTCTGACGGTTCCAGCATTAGCTTAGCCTAGCACAGATCCTGCAGGTAACTGGTTCCAACTAGCCTACTGCTCCCAATTGTGACAAAAGTGACAAACTAACTCCAACATGTTCCTATTTACATGTTGTGATTTGTAGAGTCACAGCGTGTACAAAAAACAACGTAACATGAGACACAGCCATCTTCTAACAGTAAACAAACCAGGATCTATATTCTCAGACAGGCTTGCTGCGAGCATATCACTCCGCCCAAGTACTATATTCTTCCGCCTGAGAATATAGTTCCTGGTTTGTTTACTGTTAGAAGACGGCTGTGTCTCATGTTACGTTGTTTTTTGTACACGCTGTGACTCTATAAATCACAACATGTAAATAGGAACATGTTGGTGTTATTTTGTCACTTATTCGGAGCAGTAGGATTACTGGAACCAGTCACCTGCATGTTCTGTGCTGGCCTGATGCCGCTGGAGCCGTCAGACAGCATTACAGCACGCACGAAGATGAGAAGGGTATGTATGGACGTGTCTAACTCTGGGGGTTACGGTGAATAAGATAAATTCCCAATAAGTCGGCGTGTTCCTTTAACCTGTCTCAAATAAGACCCTCATCATTTGGGACACTAAACTGCACGTAAGCCGTAATGTAGTGTCATGCAGAAGACTAGGTGTCACCTACTGGGATCCTTCTAAAAAAAACTAATACACTATTCAATATCAGACACACAGGTCCATACCAGTATAAAATATATCAGACACAGGTCCATACCAGTATAAAATATATCAGACACACAGGTCCATACCAGTATAAAATATATCAGACACACAGGTCCATACCAGTATAAAATATATCAGACACACAGGTCCATACCAGTATAAAATATATCAGACACACAGGTCCATACCAGTATAAAATATATCACACACAGGTCCATACCAGTATAAAATATATCAGACACAGGTCCATACCAGTATAAAATATATCAGACACACAGGTCCATACCAGTATAAAATATATCAGACACACAGGTCCATACCAGTATAAAATATATCAGACACAGGTCCATACCAGTATAAAATATATCAGACACACAGGTCCATACCAGTATAAAATATATCAGACACAGGTCCATACCAGTATAAAATATATCAGACACACAGGTCCATACCAGTATAAAATATATCAGACACACAGGTCCATACCAGTATAAAATATATCAGACACACAGGTCCATACCAGTATAAAATATATCAGACACACAGGTCCATACCAGTATAAAATATATCAGACACACAGGTCCATACCAGTATAAAATATATCACACACAGGTCCATACCAGTATAAAATATATCAGACACACGGGTCCATACCAGTATAAAATATATCACACACAGGTCCATACCAGTATAAAATATATCAGACACACAGGTCCATACCAGTATAAAATATATCACACACAGGTCCATACCAGTATAAAATATATCACATACAGGTCCATACCAGTATAAAATATATCAGACACACAGGCCCATACCAGTATAAAATATATCACACACAGGTCCATACCAGTATGAAATATATCACACACAGGTCCATACCAGTATGAAATATATCACACACAGGTCCATACCAGTATAAAATATATCACACACAGGTCCATACCAGTATAAAATATATCACACACAGGCCCATACCAGTATAAAATATATCACACACAGGTCCATACCAGTATAAAATATATCACACACAGGCCCATACCAGTATAAAATATATCACACACAGGCCCATACCAGTATAAAATATATCACACACAGGTCCATACCAGTATAAAATATATCACACACAGGTCCATACCAGTATAAAATATATCAGACACACAGGTCCATACCAGTATAAAATATATCAGACACACAACAACACAAACGGAACAAAAAACTTCTATACATTGAAGTTCATAAGTGATTAAAGCACACAAACCTAGTGTACAGTTGTGAAGTGTGTGATACGGTTTGTGTGTGTTATACTGTGTGTGTGTGTGTGTGTTACTGTTTGTGTGTGTTATTGTTTGTGATACTGTGTGTGTGTTACTGTTTGTGTGTGTGTGTTACTGTTTGTGTGTGTGTGTGTGAGATACTGTGTGTGTGTGTGAGATACTGTGTGTGTGTGTGAGATACTGTGTGTGTGTGTGAGATACTGTGTGTGTGTGTGTGTGTGTGAGATACTGTGTGTGTGTGAGATACTGTGTGTGTGTGTGTGAGATACTGTGTGTGTGTGTGTGTGTGTGTGAGAGATACTGTGTGTGTGTGTGTGTGTGAGATACTGTGTGTGTGTGTGTGTGTGTGTGAGATACTGTGTGTGTGTGTGTGTGTGTGTGTGTGAGAGATACTGTGTGTGTGTATGTACAACTGATCCCTTTCTCCAGGAAACCTTCCCCAGTGAAAGCTATGGTCAGTGCCAGCCTGTGTTTGTCTGAGTAACCCTGAGGTGTGTTCCTGTCAACAGATGGCTGGATTACAGAGCTGTTGGGAAGAGGCTCCCCGGGACGCGGTTCATCGCCTTCAAAGTGCCTCTGAAACAGGTCAGGAGTTACAGATGGACACAGCAGCTTCTGTTTAACCCTCGTGTTGTCTTCCTGTCCCCCATCAACAACTTGTCCTTCTGGGTACAAAGTGGTTTTGTTGCTATTTTACCTTTCTTTATTCATAGTCCGTGAACCTAATTTAAACAGCATTATACCTATTTTTTTTGTTTAAAACAAAAGTTAATGAAGTTTTGATTTATATTTCACTAATTGTTCAAATGAGAGGATGCTGAGTGAATCACAGACTTGTTTATTAGGGGTGCAACGGTACACAGAAGTCCCGGTTCGGTTCATATTTCAGTTCCGAAGGCAATTTTTTTATTGTGCATGATGTCTCAGGTTGTACCACCTAGTGTCCTACAGTCTCTCCCCCGAGCTAGCTGTCTCAGGCTGTACTACCTAGTGTCCCACAGTCTCCCCCTGAGCTAGCTGCAACAGCCTGAAGTATGTAAAGTAAGATGTAAACAGTAAACAATAAGTACCCCAAATCATCTCCAGACTCTCATCTGGAACTTGTAAACAAAATAAGACTATCGGCGATAAAACTAAACTAAAATACAGCATCTCTCAGTCCCTCCAGGATTTCACGATTTCGAGATCGTACCAAATTTGGTGCGACTCTAATTTGACCAATAACCTGAAGTTTCCAGCGACTTCAACCAAGCCCAGCAGTCCCACGTGCACTCTGAGAGCCACTGACCCAGCGGGAGTGAGAACAGGGCGATCATTTCCTTGTTTCTGATGTGAAGACGAGACGCGTGCAACTCGCACATCTCGCACATCTCACACTTACCGACGAAACGTACAGCGAAAGACGGCGCAATACATTTCAGACCATCCTGCCAACCTGTATGCATTTCAACATCAGCGTACGCTAGGGCTGGGCGATATGGAGAAAATCAAATATCACGATATTTTTGACCAAATACCTCGATATCGATACCGCAACGATATTGTAGTGTTGACGATTGGTGCTTTCACAAAATATTTACACAATGACATTTTTGATGAATAATCACCAGTAATGTGGATATAACCACTAAGTGGCAAATAATAGAACAGTTACAACAGTCTGGTAAGTTCAGAAAATGACATTACGTTACTGTAATGCAGCCTTTAAAACCAGGAAAAGACACCACTTAAGCCACATTACGATATTACGATATCCAAAATCTAAGACAATATCTAGTCACATGTCACGATATCGATATAATATCGATATATTGCCCAGCTCTAGCGTACGCTCTAACGATTTTTCACTCTGAAAGTCGCTGAAGCGGCTGCAGTTTCAATCCGGTCGGTTCTCTTTAGCGGGCGGGGCTGCAGCTCAGTTCCCCCCGCGACTGATACACACACACACACACACACACACACACACACACACACACACACACACACACACACAAAACACACACGGTGGATGCAGGAAAAACCGGAGATAAGACGTACAGGATGACCTAAATTGAGGACAGCTACGCTTGTTATTGTAAGTGCAATGATAAGTTAAAGTCCAATAAGTACTTTTATTAAACCGTCTGAATGTGTGTCCCAGGCCAAGATAGGAAATAAACTAACATTGTAAAGATCAACAAGCCACCGACAGTCACAGATATGGTCAAATTGGATTCATCAATAAATTATTATTAGTGTGATTTAAAAAAAAAAAAAAAAACACAAATGCTTGATCAAGGGCCCGGCCCGATCATAGCGGCATCAAATCTCGGGCTCGGGCACATAATCTAAACTCTAACGTCTGCGTGTTTCTCTTTCAGTCGTTGAACCGGAAGCTTCCGTGTTGCGATGTGTTCGGTCCGTGGGAGCTGCTGGACGCTCTGAGCAAAGACGAGCAGCGGCTGGGTCTGATCATCGACCTGACGTTCACCACGCGCTACTACACGCTACAGGTAACGGGCTCAGTTTGGAATACCGAACCAGACTTTCTTTTTTTTTGAAGAGAAGCGGAGTGAAAGCTGCCGTTGTTTTGTGCGTGCAGGACATCCCAGACTCGCTGCTGTTTGTGAAGATCTTCACAGCCGGACACGAGGTCCCCAGCGACGAGACCATCCTGAGCTTCAAACGCGCCGTACGCAGGTTTCTACGGGAGAACGCCGACAACGGTGAGAGATACGCCGGGGCTGAGCACGTCATCGCGATGACCCGGGCCATTTGCTGCGTAGTCATCCCCCATCTCTCTCTCCCACCTTTCCTTTCCAGTCTATCCACTGTCACTCTAAAATAAAGGGAAAAAAGCCCCAAACAATAAGTAAAAACAGTAAAAAGTTATTATTACATTATAAATAAACCGCAATCTAAAACCTTTCTGCATAGAAAAAAACATTAGTAAAATAATAACGTTGCTTCTTCACCGCGAGGAGAAAAAAACCTTTCCCGTCACAGCTGTAGACATTTGTTCACAATGGCTACGTTCAGACCACAGCCCTTCATTCTCAATCGCGATTTTCTTTCAGATCCGATTTTTTTTGACTGACTGTTAACATTATTTTTTTTAAATGAGGCCCGCATCAGACTCAAGTACTGGCCAAGGCCTGAAAGTGACCCGCATGCGCAAACGAGTAAAGCTGCAGACACAGATGGCAGAATGGGAACAGGATGTTAAACCTTACATCCACGAAGTCGGCCGCTATGGCCATGTTTGCATCAAAGCCTGGCGCTGGTCCCTCTAGAGTGACGTCAAAGTCTCATGAATACCGATCTGACTGTCCAGACTCAGGTCACGTTTTTTTGAAATATCCGACCTGTAATGGATTTGGACCACATATGAAAGTGGCCCAAATCGGAAGTGGAAAAGATCAGATGCCATGTGACTTGGGCTGTTCACACTGTCATGAAAAAATCTGTTATGAGATATATATATATATATATATATATATATATATATATATATATATATATATATATATATATATATATATATATTCTTTGCAAATTCAGCCTCTTTTTTTTTTTTTTTCCTTATGCAACAGTTATTTTGTATGTATATATTTGTTTGTTTGTGTATGTATGCACCTTTCACTAAGGCATATTCCACATACATAAGTTTACTTATTGTGGGATTAAACCCTTTTCTGATTCTGATTACTTAAACCAAAGTGTAAAAACTTAAAAATGATTTCTACCGTTGCTTTAGTCGGACACATTTCTCTGTTTCCAGTCTTTGTGCTAAGCTAAGCTAACCAGTTAACTAGGAACGGTTTCATTATTATTTTGCTGTTGCTCTAAACAGACAGATGTATCATCAGTTTATCATTTTGTCTCAGGAGGAGGGCCAAGAAACTGAACCTCAGTGTGAACCTTGTCTGTGTTTTCCGTTCCAGACGAGCTGATAGGAGTCCACTGCACGCACGGGCTGAACCGCACCGGCTACCTGATCTGCAGGTGTGTACAGTGTGAAGCATCCACACACTCCCAGTGGTGAACTGTGTTTTAAAGTGTCGGGTATAAATGTATGGACCGTAAACCAGGCTTCACCGTGTTTAACCGCCGTGCCTGTGTCTGACCTGCAGGTACCTGATCGACGTGGACGGGATGGATCCTAAAGAGGCGGTCGAGTGTGAGTGCTGATGTTCTAGTTTCTTCTTGTGTTTGGCTCCTTTCAGAACCAAAGTAAAAGCATCTCAAATCTGGTTTTGTTTTCAGTGTTCAACTCGTCGCGGGGCCACGACGTGGAGAGACAGAACTATCTGGACGATCTACAACGGGGGCCGAAGAGGAGGTGATTATACCTCAATTACTTCCAGAGTGCTGACTTTTGTTTACGGTTATGTTTGCACTTTGCACAACAACATGTCCTATTCATAGGGTCACTTCTCTATTTTTCAACCTGGACTCTGTTTTCCCGTGTTTCTGTGTCTACGTGACTGATGAAAACAACAAGCTTTTGAAATTGGTCCAGTATTAAGCAAAAAGAACACTTAAAGTTCTGTTTTTGCTGCTGACAGGCTCGGATTATTATTCTAAGTGTCTGACAACATTATGGGATGGATCCTTACAGAGATAGACCTTTTAGTTAAAGAGTAAGATCCTTTTAGTTTAACATGAAACAACCCCGAAATCCCCATCACCAAACTCCACCAGACTCCATGTAAATAATCAGGACTTTTAGCGTGTATAGAGTCAGTATATCTCCACCAGACTCCATGTAAATAATCAGGACTTTTAGCGTGTATAGAGTCAGTATATCTCCACCAGACTCCATGTAAATAATCAGGACTTTTAGCGTGTATAGAGCCAGCATATCTCCACCAGACTCCATGTAAATAATCAGGACTTTTAGCGTGTATAGAGCCAGCATATCTCCACATGTAAATGAGTGAATTAAGGGTTTATTTCAACCAAACCAGAGTGGTGATTGTTGGAACAGTGGAAAGATGAACCAAGACGGCTTTTGATAGTTTTATTTAGTTTCTGTCCACTTAGAATGAAGTGTGTTTTACGATGATAAAAGTCCTGATTATTTACATGGAGTCTGGTGGAGTTTGGTGATGGTGATTTTGGGGTTGTTTCTTGTTAAACTAAAAGGATCTTACTCTTTAACTTAAAGGTCTATCTCTGTAGGGATCCTTTCCATAATGTTATCAGACACTTCGAATAATAATCATTTGGGCTCATTTGAATACAATGTGACAAAATGTTAACCTCACCAACACCCCAACATTGTGGGAAGTGACCGTACATACAGTACATCATAACTGTCACACACACACCCCTACAGTGTGCTGTAGTTTGATTGTCCGGTATGTTTATTGATCCGTCCCTTTGTGATGTGATTTCAACAGTAACGTGGGGATGGAGGAGTCTGAGCAGGAGCCAATGAGAGGCCTCGCCGCCCATCGGCCGAGTTACGCCGGTTCAGACTCTGACAGCCGAGACGAGAGGCAGCCGCGCTTTAATGACTCCCGGCACCAAAGGTAAGGAGGAGAAACGCCACCTCAGAAGAGCGGCAAAACAAAAACGCTCCACCAGCGCCTACAGTATGTTGGTATTTCTGTTTATTTTGATGTCATTTCCTTTTGAGTATCCAAGCGTTTGAGTATCTTCAAACGCTTCATATCCATAAAATCAGTACAACCTGATCTAAAAGGTTACATGAGTCAATACGCCAGAATAGTTAATAAGCAATAAGTATTGAAATTGGGTCATAAATAAAAAATAAATGCAAAATTGGACATGTTCAGTCAAATTTTACTAAATAATTACACAAAACATATTGATCAAAAAGATTTCTAATTGTAAAAACAGAGACAACATATTTCTCAACCCTGTTGTCTCTGGGTATTTCTCAACCCAGAGACAACATATTTCTCACGTTAACTCCTCCTTTCAATGGCATTCTTTAATTGAACAACCCTGTCGGCTTCATCCTCCGCAATAAGTGTAGCACAGCCCTTGCACAACTAACATATTGCCCAACCCAAATAGCCTGTGTATTGCACAACCTTGTTTGTGTTAATCCAAATAAATCTACTAAACACAGTTGGACCCGTGATCATTATCAACAAGCGCATCTGGCAAGTTAGTTATTCCCCTACTCAGCCTCTCGGCGGCTAAAAGTTGAGTTTAAGATTGTCGCCTACACTTATCTTCATTTTTTTTTTTTTTTTTTTTTTTACTATAATAACCCCGGTTCTAACGTTGTCTGTCTTTCTCTCTGTCAGCAGATCTTTCTCTCCGAGGGAAACCAACCAGCGCTCGCCCCACAACCGCCTTCCACCCGGCGGCCGCGGCCTTCTTCCCAGTCCGCCTTTACTGCCTCCATGGGCGGCGCCTCCACGCGCGGCGCCTCTCGACCCGTACCGGTGGACGGCCCCTCACGTTGACAGCTCGTGGAGGAGACCGCCTCGCTCAGACGAGTCCAGAAATCATCCACCTGAGGAGACGAGGTCCCGATACAGTCCATCAGAAGAGAGCCGGTCCAGATATCTTCCACCGACCGAGGCAAGATCTAGATATTCTGTACCGAAAGAGACCGGATCCAGGTATCTCCCCCCGACCCAGACAGGATCCACATATCCGCCACGGACCGAGAGCCGGTCCAGACATCCCCCACCGGAGCGGGGGAGGAGGCCGCCGTCCCGCCTGCCGGAGGACAGACGGAGAGATCCCGCGCCTCCTCCGTCCCTCCCTCGTTACTCCGCACGCTGGGCCAATGATACCAAGGGCCACGAGAGGAGGAGTGGGCCGCCCCCAGAATGAGACACCCCTCCTCCACGCAAACACACAGACACAGAGTCAACACGTTCGACGACTACTAGAGTATCGCCGGACGCGGAGATCCGCTGCGTTATTAACGCTGTGCTGTTTGGTTTACAGCTTCATCAGACTTCTCTAGGGGTACATGAATGGGAAATTCTGAATTCAGTTCTTCTGCTGTGATTATTCTACATGCTCCGAGAGAGGCAAAGGGTTTCCAAATTCAAGCTTAGGTTCTAGGGGTGTCACGATTTAGATTTTAAACCGAAAAACTAAAATTAGCTGTCCATTTCGAAATCAAAAGCGGGATCGGCGATTCCCCTGGTATATTTTTCTCTCTTTATTTTCGCCTACTTCGCATAACAAACTGTGTTTTTTTCTTTTCGTAGCTTACCAACTGGTAAGCTACTCAACGGTAGTGAGTAGTATTACAGACAGATGTCTTAAAAGCTGGGCTGGGAGTTTCACCGGAGGCTGAGATCCGTTACCAACGGTGGGATGTTCGGTTTACAGCTGAGAGCGCCACTGCACAGACTTCTTTCATCGATGGGACATTCTGAATGAAATTCTCCTGCTGGGATTAGTCTGCGTGTTTGAAGAAGCATGTTTTTTTTTCCCAGTTAAGAATCAGGTTCTAAAGGTGTCCCGATTTGGATTCATATCGCAAGTCGATTGAAATGAGCTTTCCATGTCGTCTATCGAAATCAGACGCAGGATCGGCGACTGCCCTAGTATATTTTTTTCTCTCTCTCCACCCCCAACTACTTGCGCACGTTTGAAGAAAAAACAGACACTGTTTGCTGCTGGTAGCATGCAGCTAAAGACACTTTTTTTTTTTTTTAAATTGAATGGA
Organism: Perca flavescens; assembly: GCF_004354835.1. Classification (NCBI taxonomy): domain Eukaryota; kingdom Metazoa; phylum Chordata; class Actinopteri; order Perciformes; family Percidae; genus Perca; species Perca flavescens. The sequence goes on from NC_041346.1 coordinate 30,945,455, forward strand.
ATCGTGACACCCCTAATAGGTTTACATGTTTTTAAAATGTATTGAAAGAGATTTTGGTTGTTGGATTATATTAATGGATCGGTTTCAGCTCAAAAGACCCTTTTTTTACTGTTTATTTCTCCCCAGCCTGCGGGTGTTGCAGTTGTTTGGACAGCCGGCTCTACGGCGCAGCATCTCACTGCGTACGAGAGTGAAAATTAGAGTGTCTGAAAATTAATTGACTGGAGACAAAGATCAAAAGCTCCGATGGAAACTAATGTGTGGAGCAGCCAAAGTCGCTGTGCAGCTCCTAAAGTTCCCACCTTTGAATTCCCTCTCTGTGTTTCCTGGCCGAGCTGCAAACAAAAAGAGGGAATTTGTAAAAAAAAAAAAAGAAGAAAAAGACACAAAGCTCAAAGATCTCTACGTGCCTTGTTGTGTGATGAATGCCGATTCAACTCTGCAGAGAGAAGAACTGTTGACATGTTCATGTCACGTTTTATTTAGTTTTTATTGGCCTCATATTTTATGTATTTTATTTCCCCCACTAAAGAGGCTTCTTCTCTTTTTACTCTTCTTGTCAGATTTGATTCTCCTCCATGCAATCAGAGCTTCAACAAATGATTGTTTTCATTATTGAGTCATCTGTTGATTATTTTCTCGATTAATGGCTTAGTTGCTCTTACTATAAAATGGCAGAAAATGTTAAAAAAACATCAGTTTCCCAGAGTTTTTAAAATGTCCTATGAGTCAAAGATATTTACCTTCATAAGGACTCAAATATTAAGCAGATGTTTGCATCTGGGACCAGAGTGTAATGTCCAACAGTTTTGCTTAAAAATGTACTTTTCAATTAACCGTTTGACAATTATTGACTATTAATTCATTTTCTCCCACTGGACTAGAATGCTGATCGGTCCAACAGGCATTAAGATATTTTATGTAGCCTAATATGCACGTGTTTCGTTGTCACAGCTATATAAACAAATTTCCGCACACAGGAAAACGGATGTTAGGGTAATATTTTAAATTTATTTTAATCACAAAAACGAACCTTTGCATCAAGTGAAACAGGCCCATTGGCTATCTACATAATAAGCTGTTTTAAATTAAAAATGTTCAATGCCTTATCGCTACCCTGACAAGCCAGCCCCACATCCAGATGTTGGGTCTGGGAACTCCCCATTGGTCAGGGCTCAATCCGAGGGGGCGGGATAAACGGTTGTCTTTCACATTCTCTCTGCACGCAATAGGATAGCTCTACAACCAACCAGAGCAACGCTAGTTGATAGATTCAACTTTAAATTCTGAGCACATCTTCCTTTTTTAAGAATGACTTCTGTGCCGTTCTTTGTTCTTTTCTCAAAGAAAAGCTGAACTCCAAGTCTCCCAGAAGACCTCTGTTCTCCAGCAGCAGCCATCTTCTTTGTCTTCAAGTAGCGGGGAATTCACGCGGAACCGCCGCAACTCTGCCGTCATTTTTGGTTTTGGTTTGGTTTATTTATGGATATAGAAAGACAACAAGGGGATCCAAGGGATAACATGTAAAAGTGAAAAACACTTTTTTTCCAACATGGTCCTTGATGTAACAGAACATGACATACAAGACATGCAAACACATACAGTCCTAAGATTAAAACAATAAAAAAATAAAACTACACATCAAAAAACCAGCTAAATCACCATGACCTACCAAACAATAAATTTCTCTGTCCCCAATCTAGATTTTATTTCCCCTAATTATCTATTTTATTCCATAAGTAGGCCCTAACTTTATGTCTAAAATCCCTTTTCGTTACTGCCATTTTGATACGAAGTGGAAGACTATTCCATAAAATAATTCCTGTATAAAAAACGGATTTTCTGGCTTCACTATTCACACATGGCACATTACATGAACGGACACTGGCCCTAGTCTCATGGGCATGTTGAGTATGTACCATTAAAATCTGAAATCCCAAATACTTTGGGGCTACACCATTAATAATACTGTACATATGATTAAGTTTAAGTTGTTCAACTCTAAGCTTAACAGGCAGGAACTCAACCAAATTATTATGTTAAGCCCCGCCCACCGACTCTATACACAATGTGATTGGCCCGACCAGACTTTTTTTTTTTTTTTTTTTTTTTTTTTTTCAGCTTGCAAGCCAACGGAGAGTTGCTAGACGACCCTGGCTGCAGATTACATTTGCTGCCACTAGGGGGCGTCTAGATTTCTAGGCTACCTTATCACGCTGATGTGACCTAGCCCGAACGACATTTCTAAATATCTGTCCGAACCCGGCCCGGCCCGTCAGGCTCGGGTCGGGTATCCATCCTCTAGCGAGGTAACAGAACCCGATTTGTTCAGGTCCAATCGGGTATCCTAACCTTAGTCTATATCCACGACGTTCCACTTTCAGGATTGCTGCGTTTCGGCTGGAAATTCCGCCAGATTTCCCTCTTTTCGGCCTGCTGTCCGTCCCCTTCCTCTGTCTCTACGTTGGTGTTCTAACCTCCGGTGGATTGGTGAGGACTATGGTCATCTGCTCCTCAGATCTCTGCAGGGTAAATCCAGACAGTTAGCTAGACTATCTGTCCAATCTGAGTTTGCTGTTGCCCGACTATAATATGAGATATTTTGGTTTGGCCGTGTTAGTTTAAACGGAGATGAGTCCTTCTACTGGAGATAAAAACACTTGTGTGCACGGAGATCACTTTTGGCTCCAAACTTAAAAACCACAACGTAGTGATGTTAATGCAGCCTGAGAATCATTGTGTTTTGGTGAGCTTACAATGAGCCACCACGTCGGCCATGTTTCTACAACACATCCTCTCTCGTTGACCCTTTCTCTGGACCCTTCAGCGTCATATTTCAGAAGGTAAAACCACTTACGCAGGGATCTCCTCTTCTTCCCAGCGTTGCACGCTGGATGTTCTCTCCACCAGCAGTTATCGGATCTCTTCACTGACCAAGGACGAGTCCGTGTCGCCCTCCTCCAACTGCGACACTTGATTGGGTGATCGCTTCTCTCGCTGCCTTCCCTCTCTTCGATCACAGAACAGACCGAGACGGCGTCTCGTTTAGAAACGTTCTCTTATTTATTTTATTAAAACCGTTCACTGAAGTGTGTTTCTGAAAACATTTGATGTGAGAAATAATGTGCAGCGGCTGGCTCGGTCTTCTCTTTACATCGACCGCGGTCACTTTCAAAGATTTTCAGGAGCTTTTTGAGAGGCGGTGAGTCGAGCTGGACGCCCCCTGATTTGCATAAAGTAATCTGGAGTTAACTTTATGCAAATGAGAAGCGGGAGACTTGATGCCACGTCTCTTAAACGTCGCTGTAACGCTCCCAGAATGCATTGCCTGGGTGCTTATAGAGACAACGAATGGGAAGCGTGGTAGATCTAGATAGATAGAATTACGAGTAGATCTGCCACTAACAGTTATATTTTTATCAATTAAACTCTTTTATAACTACATTTTATTGATGAATCGTATTGTCTATAAGATATCAAAAGAAACTTCTTATTCCTTGTTTTTGTCCAAAAACAGTCAAACTTGTGTGTGTGTGTGTGTGTGTGTGTGTTTTCTAAATACTATGACTTTTTTCATATACTATTACCTTTTTTGACATGCTATACTATGACTTTATTCAGATTTGATTTTTGGTGTCATGCAGTTTTATTTTTGTTAAGAGAAAAATATGAGACAACAATCTAAATTCGTACACTACAGGCATCGACAGCAGTAAATAATATTGCATCACATTTAAAGATTCATGATTTCCTTTCAGCATCACAACAAAAGACTTGATTTTAATAGTTTATTATTCCCTCAAACCCAACACAAAGTACAAAAAAAATAACATTTTCAGCTGTTTTTTTTCCTAAACATTCACCACCATATTCCTAAATATAAAAGGGAAAAATCATGGCATACGTGGCCGGGTTGGTTCAGTGGGTAGAGCAGGCGCACTTATACTGAGAGGTTTATGCATCAACGCAGAGTTCCTCTTCTCCCCTAGGTGTCCTATCAAATAAAGGCAGAAAAGCCCAAAAATAAGTCATAGTATGTCAAAAAAAAGTCATAGTATTGTACATTGAAAAAAGCCTTACTATAGCATGTCGAGAAAAGTCATAAATAAAAACAGTATAGTATGTCAAAAAAGTCCTAAAGTCAACACAAAGTGAACTAGTTTAGCAGTAACATTTACCACCATATTGTTGGCATAGGACATGAACGTCTTTTGCCACAGAAGAAAAACTCTTCTGCTTGGAGACTTTCTCTGATCTCCATGACTCAGCCTACGTCCCAGCTGCCCCCCCTGCAGCCTGCTGTGCATGTCGTCTCCAACGCCTGATGTTTTGAGGGTTGATGTGTGGGAAGGCAAATGTATTTGCAATGCTGTTGTGAAATATTTGTACACAAGGAAGTCCTCAAACAAAACAGCTGCTGCAGTATAAAACGTGTCGGTCCTGGGAGACGATGCAGGGAGGGAGCAGCTTCGTGTCAATAGATGATCTTTGAACCAGACACGCTGCTACAGCTGGCAACTTCACCCGGACTGGATCCAGTCCTAGGGGATGAAGAGGGAGGATGGAGCCAGCGGGGATGTTAAAGTGTAGGCAGAAATCAGAAAGGAACAGTTTACTGGAGGAGAAAAAACTTAGATAAGTTAGATATTGTGAAAACAAGTTATTTAGACCTAACATTAGCAGAAGGCTTGGAGACTTTCTCTGATCTCCATGACTCAGTCTGCGACTTGCTGAATTTTCACATGGGCCCAGACAACCGAGAGGTGAGCAGAAAACCTGTTTTTATCAAAACGCTGCAGAGTTTATATAGGAAATGTTTTGGATGTGAAAATTCAGCAGCATCAACTGGTAAGTCTATTAAAATCTGAAAAAGTAATGATAAAGTAATGCCCAATTGAGAACTCGTTGAAAGCGATAAGTCAAAGGCAATGTACGTGATTGTGTGATTTGTGTGATTTGTATGTATAAGCTTAAAAAAGCCTGCACAGAAGGTCCATGGGAGTTTAAAAAAGCCTGCGAGGAAGGTCCATGGTTATAGTGCACTAGAAGCCCACTCTTATGTGGCCAGGTTTAGAATCCTGTTACATTTTTAAATAAAAAGACCTAAATGGGGCGACAGAATAAGTTTCTGTGAGGAGCAGAGGCGGGAATAAGTCTTTTTAAGCCAGTTTTAACAAACTGTGAGATTGTGGGAACTGGTGTACCATCATCACGGTGACGACCGGGGGCCTGTTTCACAAAACCAAGATAAGGGATTAAACCGGGATTTCCTGGTTATCCTGGATGAATGAATCACCATGGAGATTTATTCTGTGCAGCTAGCCTGGTCCTGACCAGGCTAACAGCCAGGATTTATTTAATCCTGGAACTTTTTCTGTTCACTCAGCAGTGGTTTTACCCTTTTGTTATCAGCCTGGATTAAAATACAACAGGTGCATATTGCTGTTCATTTGAGTACTGTTATTATTTAAAGTTGTGACCTTTATTTTTTTTTATAATTATAAATTTGTCATTGTTACTGTTATATTGCTGTATGAAGACTGCTGTTCATATTGTTGTAAGAAGTTTGATGAATATATTATGGCAGTTGTTGAGATAATTAGAAAAGGCTGATCAAATTTCAAATGTGTTTTAAATGAAGTCTGTTACTAAGGGCAACACATACAATGCTGTACATTTCTATAGTTCCCCAATGCACCTTAAATTATTTTAGTTTATAATTTCTTTTTTTATTCTTTAACAATAAGGATCATGTTTGTTCTGCTTCCATGTGCATTGTATTTGGCATTCTTAGCACACAATTTGTGTTGTCCAGTAAACTGGGACTATAATTTGGGAGGATTGTACAATTTTAAGAACATATCCTAACTGTAAAATCCTCCCAAATTATAGACTTAGTTCACTGGACCAGTAACTATCTAGTGATGTAGGGTACTGTACGTTCATGTAACAACAGGGAGAGGACACCTTAATGGTTTTTGACCTTATATTTTGCCTGGGGGGAAATAACTGATGAATATACTCTGTTCCATTCATGTTTATAGTGTGCATGGAATTTATCACTTTATTAGCTTTATAGTTTCTAGATTTTACAGTTCAATTTCTTCAGTGTCTTTATTTTCTATGTCCATATATACCAGGGAGCAAGGCATATAATATGTAGAGAAGGAAACTCGTCCTCTATAAAAAATAAAAAAACGCGAGAAAAAGCGTGACAGATAATAGCGGACAGACTAAATGATAGTCTAAAAATATACATTTATGAACTACAGCTCTTAAATGAAACCATTCAATGTGTCACTTGTCAATTGCAAAAACGAACAGCTGTACACTTTGCATTAAAAGCGAGTAGTGGAAATTAATATTTTAGCCAGTGAGAGAGAGGGAGGAACAGAGTGAAAGAGATATTTACGCTTCATATTCTAGCGTTGTAGAAAATGGATCTTCATGGTAAATTTCCTGAGTTATCTTCTGCTTACTTTTAAGGCAAAGCGTACAATTGTTAATTTGTGCAAATGATTAGTAGCCTAATCATTGAATGGTAGGAGTATGAGGGTTTCCATTCAGAGCAGAGGTCAGTTAATGTAGATATTTAGGCTGCTGACGCATTCAGTCGGTCTGCGATCGTCTGCTGCTTTCTCTCTCTGTTTCAGTACAGCGGCCGTGTTATTTTCTTTTTATTCAAATAATGTGTTTCACGTCATCATACTTCCACAAGAAGTTGCTGCTCACTCTGTATAAAGTAGTCTATGTACGATGCGTATTCTCCATTTTGGCATCAGGAAATCTGTGATCGACCTCGCAGTCTTTTGAGGAAAGCCGTGGACGCGCATCTATCTGAATTAGTTCAGCCTGGCTCGGCCTAGTCTCTCCTCCTCAGCCTGGCTCGGCCTAGTCTCTCCTCCTCAGCCTGGCTCGGCCTAGTCTCTCCTCCTCAGCCTGGCTCGGCCTAGTCTCTCCTCCTCAGCCTGGCTCGGCCTTCGTGAAACGCACCAAGCCAGGATGCACAGATTAGACTAGGTCAAGCCTCGCTTTATCAGTTATCCTGGATTTAGATATTCTGCTTTTGTGAAACAGGCCCCGGGTGCTGTGTCTGTGTCCCAGATTAATGCTTCTCATTTCTTGCCTTTGTTGCCTAATGTTAGAAAAGCCTGCACGGAGAAGTTTTCCAAAGTATCTTGCCCTGTGAGTGTTAATTTCTTTGAGGGCACGGAGGGAAAATGCAACTTTCTTTCTGTGTTACTTAGTTAAAAAAAAAAAAAAAATAAATAAATAAAAAACCTGCACTGAAGGTCAAAGGTTTTAGTCTCCGACCGAAGAATTTTTGGAAATTCTTTTGAGTGCACAAAAGCAAAACGCCGTTTTGTTGTTTTGTAGCTTAGTTTAATAAAACCTGCAACAGAAGGTATAAACCTACAAGGAATTAACGCCGATTTGTTTAGGTGTAGCTTAGTTTAATAAAAGCCTGCAGCGGAAGGTTTGGTTCTGAGTCAAAAGACAGAATCGAGTTCACTAGAGTGGACATAGTCGGTGAAAATAGGAAACAATTAAATATAGGGTTGTACATAGACTACTGTAAATATTTTTGAAATTGAAATTGTGTTGTGATAAGCTAGTGTAAATATGACGGAGTTTGCGGAAGGTGACTCCTGTGTTGGTGGTGACAGTAACTAACTCATTTTTGTAAATAAGATTGGTTTGTGGACGTGTTGCGGGCGCAGTGTGGTTGTGTATATTTGTTTGGGTTGAATTGATGAATTGAACAGTTAATTGAGAATTAACTGAAGAAAACATACAGAGAATGCAGGAACAGGCACGCCTCTGTGAGCAAAACCAGTGGCTTTTAAAAGGTGCAAAAAAGTCAGAACAAGGTCTTTGGAGATCGCATGATGGCCGCGTGGTGGCTCCTGCAAAACTCTGTCATTTGTTAAATAACTGAAAAAAGTGCAATGCTTAACAGAGGAGGGAGCTTCTACAACTGCCCAGATATAGCTGAGTGTTGGATTTGTGGCAGATAAGAGCAGCAGATAATAAGGACTCTCTCTAATTTTACTCAAGTTCTTCTTCACAGGTCCAAATCTGTCACCGGAGCACCACAGAACGACACCAACTCAGGACAGCCCCCCCCCCCCAAACTAAAAGAGGTTAGAACTAATTTGACCACGCTGTGAACAAAAAGTAGGTTTTGATTGGCATAATGATGAATTATGAATAGACACAGCCACCCAGAAAAAATTGCTTCTGGTAGTTTTGGTAATCTCATTCAAGAACCCTTTTTGAATGTTGTCCCACAGTTATCTCATTTGATTTGAACCAAATGTTTTACCAGTAAAACAGAATGGAGTATGAACTGAGTAAAATTAAAATGTAATCAAATGATTAGTTTCATTTGATTACATTTCCTGTTTGTGTTTAGTGTTGTCTTATAGGGACAATATGTCTTATTGGGAATACCTTAGTCTTAGATTTCTTTAAACTTTAAATCTATTTTTCTGTTCCTTGACTTAGTTTCAGTTATTTTTATTTATTTTATCCTAGTTTGTAAAGAAATAAAAAATGATGGGGAGATCTGAGGATTTGTAAAGCTTCTCTGTGGTGGCCACGCAGAGTGTTATGCAAATCTTCTGCTCAGAATATTAAATGTGACACAAAAGAATGACACGGGACTGACATTGATTTGCTCAAAAAATAGCAATTTGCAAAATGTTTAAAGTAATAGTAAAAGATCAATCACGCAGCCCATTCCCCCATTGAGAAGAGTTTTTATTTTTTGTTTTTGTTTTTTGTGTTTTTGTAATTGATGATCGGCACTGTATGTTTACAATGGACTCATGACTTTTTTGGGATCATTTATTGTGTTATGGACTAAAGCTTTTTGCCCATTGTCTTAAGGACTTTGGAAAACACAGATGACAAAGGAAATTTCTCCTCTATGAGAAATTAATGGACAAATCAAGGACAAACTATCACATTTTTCTTCTTCATTGTTTTCACCCCTAGACATTGCCTGAAATGAAAACACTAATATGGCTTTTGCAAAAAGTCAGTGTGTCAACGCCATTTATTCACAGGTGAAAGCAGCTTCCAGATTCCTGCAGATGAAGTCATTCAGCCTGATGACTTCATCTGTTCAAGGGGTCCAGGTCCAGGTGGACAGATTCACACAAGGTGCTGCTGGACACCAGCGCTGCAGTGGAGACTCATCACAAGGAACCATGTTCACACTTCAACAACAGTCCAGCAGAGTGTCAAGGGGAGCCCGGGTTCAGACGCCGACGGAGAGAACCAGCGGTGCTGACTTCTGCTGGCTTCCTGCGGTGGTTTCCTGACAGAGCAAGGAGACTGAATCCCACCCCCTGACCCTGGAGTCCCTGCTGACACACCAAAAAGTTAAGGATGGCTTTTTTCTACAGGTGCTGGAGCAAGCAGCACACCCAGCCGGTCCATCTTCATGTTTCTGAAAAGGAGGGAGAGAGAAACTGTGGCTGCTCTAAAGGTCTCTGAGAGGGCGTGCATGGGACACCAACGCCAACAAGGGGAGTGATGAGGATTGGGCCAGCGGTAAATGAGACCCTGGGCTCCCCTCTGATCTGTCACCAAAAGGATTGTTGACTCCAGAGTTTTGGGCCAATTCTCCAGACAGCCCACCCAAGGCTGCTAGGGCCTTGGTGACGATGCCATCTGGTCCTGTGTTGTCCGGAACCACACCCATGTATCTATGTAATACTCTGTCTCCGTAGGTGCTCCAAACAGAAGACAAAAACACAGCAGCTCTAGTACAAACTTCATATTGTCAATTTAATCTGAGATTTTGTCCAAATTTTCCGATTGGACAATATTGAATAAGGAACTGTCAAAATCTGTATTTCAGACTTTTATCACAAGTCTGCATCTTTCACTACAGAAAGGACATTGATGAAGACTGTTTCTTTTTGCTCACTCCATCTGAACTGACAGCATATATTGAAGTGTGTGTGTGTGTATCAGTTTTTTAGCTCCTTTGAGATTAAGATCAAACCTAATGCATTTTTTCCTTGAGCCAGATAAAAGATATTTTCTGCCATGGAATAGATTTCAGCCCACCTGATTGCATTACAGATTTGAGACAAGTTATTACTTGTGCAGTATTTGAAGTGCAGTGTGGAAACTTGAATTTGGTTTTGTTTTCTTTGATTTCTAAGATGTTTTCCCTTCCATTGTCATTACCTGGTCAACAGATTTAATATCTTCTGATTTAATTAAGTGTTTCTGTTTTTGTTTCAAATGGAATGCAAGTCACTAATCACTGTGAGTAAAACCAGCGAAACATATTTTGTTAAGAGAAAATAACCTTCTTGATACAAGATGAGGAGTCAGATGATGAGGTCAGAAGAGGACATGAATTTCTTTTATAAATTATGATTTAGTTCTTACAACTTTGCTAATGTCTAAATTGTTGTCATATTTTTATGTTTATGTAAATGACTGTTTTCAATAACATTTATAGTGAAATTCACACCTTTTTTAAAGATTTTTTTAACACGGGGGATTTGAATGGGACTTATGTATCGATACTCGCGGCATAAAAATCGATACTTTCTTGGGGGAAAAAATATCGATTTAAATTGCAGAATTGATAAAATTGCTCAGCCTTAGTATTAAGGGGCCACTAAGGTCTATATAAAAGAGACTTCAGATACAGTATTAGGGGACCACTAAGGTCTATATAAAAGAGACTTCAGATACAGTATTAGGGGACCACTAAGGTCTATATAAAAGAGACTTCAGATACAGTATTAGGGGACCACTAAGGTCTATATAAAAGAGACTTCAGATACAGTATTAGGGGACCACTAAGGTCTATATAAAAGAGACTTCAGATACAGTATTAGGGGACCACTAAGGTCTATATAAAAGAGACTTCAGATACAGTATTAGGGGACCACTAAGGTCTATATAAAAGAGACTTCAGATACAGTATTAGGGGACCACTAAGGTCTATATAAAAGAGACTTCAGATACAGTGTTAGGGGACCACTAAGGTCTATATAAAAGAGACTTCAGATACAGTATTAGGGGACCACTAAGGTCTATATAAAAGAGACTTCAGATACAGTAATAGGGGACCACTAAGGTCTATATAAAAGAGACTTCAGATACAGTATTAGGGGACCACTAAGGTCTATATAAAAGAGACTTCAGATACAGTATTAGAGGACCACTAAGGTCTATTTAAAAACATCCAAACAGCACCATGTCATAGGACCGTTAACCAAATTTCCCAAAAATAACATGGATGGTTCCATACGCTAATTGGTGATCACTACTAAATGTATACCCGGGTGAAGATCTGTGATAATCCATAAACACATGTTCCTCTGATCTTAACCATTAGATAAGATAATTCATCATTTCTGGCATCATTTCATGGAAATGAGGTTTATTGAACATCAATTCCAAAAATAAGTGTAAAACTAGTGGTAATTAGTTATGACGTTGGCTAAAGCTGTAATCCAGTTTTATCAGTCCAATCCAGTCCAATCCAATATTATTTTTTTCATCAATAATATTCAACTTTATAGTTTCAGCATCCCTCACGATCATGACGCATGGTGTGCGCGCACATTCAGCCTCATTTTTTTCTCATGTTAAACAAGTATTTTCTACATATGTGTTTCTGTATTTGTTGTTTGTTTCATATTAATGATCAATATGTTTGTTTGTGTATACACCAAGCACCAAAGCAAAGTACATATTTGACGGTAAACCATTTTTTTCTGATTCAGTTTCCGAGTGCGCATGCGCCGCGGCTGTCACGATTCTGCTGCTGCTGCTGCGTGCTGCAGGTGGAAACATGGCGATGAAGGCGCTCCGAGGGATGGTGAGCGAGCTGTCGTCGGCCGTCAGCGGGAGCAGACCGACCGCCGCCGCGGCGTCCGCCGCCGCCATCTCCCGGGAGCATGTGATGTCCGTGAGCCGGGATTACCTCTCCCAGCCCCGCCTCAGTGAGTCTCTGCGGGTCTGATACATCCACGCTGTGTGTCCGCACTGTTGTAGGCTGTTGGGTTTAGAAAGACGTTCACGTTACGGAGGAATGCGTCGTTTAAAAAGAAATCTAACGATACAGAGCCCTTAGGCGAGATTCTGCTGTTTTTTTAATTTGCAAACTTTACAAATATGCAGGGCCGGCCCTAGACTTTTGGGGGCCCTAAGCAGGATTTGGTTTGGGGGACTTTCCACATTGTAACATGTTGCCACTGCACTTGTAAATATTAGTTTAAGCACTCATAATATACAAATGTGCATATAAAGACTTATGTGAGACATATTAGCAGCAACCTTAAAAATCGGTCGGGCTCTATTGGCAACAAGCATCAGGTCACCAACTGGAATGGAGAGTGCATTATCTTGGCAATTTAGGAGCAATGATTCACCAAACCTGCTTTTTTCCAGTGTAAACATGTTGTAGTAACGAGTAACTAAGATGCTCAGGGGAAATGTAGTGTAAAAGTAAAAGTTTCCGGAAATATAAATAACGAAGTATGTGAAAATTCTAGTAATTCTAGTCTCAGTAGTGAAGTATTTGTACTTTGTTACATTACAACACTGATTGTGGGTGTTTTACAGTGGACTATATAGTGAATGAAATTTGCGGCGAACACCACGGCAAAATGGTGAACACACTATATAGGGATTGGGGAACGGTTTCCAACACAGTTCTAGTGTTTGCTCCGCCTTGAACACAAACTGTTTCCTGTCTCCTCAGCCTATAAGACGGTGTCTGGAGTCAACGGGCCGCTGGTGATTCTGGATCAGGTGAAGGTAAGGACGTAACTCTCTAACTCTAACTCACATCTATTCCATTCAGTTTTATTTATAGTGTCAAATCTTAACAAGAGTTATCTCGGGACACTTTACAGAAAGAGTAGGTCTAGACCACACTCTATCATTTACAAAGAGCCAACAATTCCCCCAAGAGCGAGCATTTGGTACGGCAGCGGCGCGGAAAAACTCCTTTTAAACAGACAGAAACCTTGGACAGAACCTGACTCCACAGTCCAGTTTATTTCTTTATACTCAGCCTCTCTGATGCCAGACTGGCTCTTATTAGGCATGAATATTTAAAGAGAAAAGACAGAATAATCAGCGAAAAAAGTCAGTTTATTTGTTTGTTTGTTTGTTTGTTTGTTTTTTGGGGGGGGAGGGAGGAGATGGAATATTTTGAGAAAAAAAGTCTGAATATTTTGAGAAAAACTCAGAATATTTTGGAGAGAAACGATTATTTTAAGAAACTTTTTGGAATATTTTGGGGGGAGGGAAAGTCAAAATATTTTGAGAAAAGAGTAGCAATATTTTGAGAAAAAGTCAGAATATTTTGAGAATGTTTGTCATGAAACGCTGCTTCAAAATGAGAACGTAGCAGTGTAGACGTAGCCTGAAACAGGATGTAGAATAGAAAGTGTTTCCTGTCTCTAACACTAAACGTCCCTCGGACAGTTTCCGAAGTACGCCGAGATCGTCCATCTCACGCTGCCGGACGGGACCCGGAGGAGTGGCCAGGTGCTGGAGGTCAGCGGCTCCAAAGCCGTGGTGCAGGTACTCCCACAGCAACAAGCACTGGGCTCAGACCACAAAGGGAGGGGAGGGGGGTGGATGCAGGGGATATCCCCCCCCGGACAGTATTTAACCCTCCTGTTGTCCCTGGGTCAATCTGACCCATTTTCAAAAAAGTTTTTGTATCAGAAATTTGCGTTTCTTTTAACCAAATTTTAAAACAAAATAATGTGGATGGTTCCCTACAACACTTTTCACAGGTTAAGTAAATGATCTGTTCACTACTTTGATTGGATTTGGGTGTTTTATTCAATTTTAAAGCATGCAAAGAAAAATTGATAAAAGAACGTATAAAAACGTAGGGAAAAAATGTCAGAAAAGTGACAAAAACGTTGGAAAAATTGACAAAAATGTTGGAAAATCTTCAAAAACATCGGTAGAAGTGACTGAAACGTCAGGAAGAGTGACAAAAACATGGGAAAAGCTTCAAAAAAGGTTGACAGAAACTTGAAAAAGCGACCAAAACATTGGCTTTTTTTTTTTTACATTTTGACCCAGAAAAACAAAAAGTTGCTGTTGGTCAACGAGGAAGACAATGCGAGGGTTAAAACTCCACTTTGGGCAAGTTAGTACAACAAGCGTCTTGCCTGTTGGGCATCATGGTATCATAAATGATGTCATCGTTCTCGGAGAATGTTGTCGAAGGGTTTGATTTGAACGTGCTGTAGGAGCCACATATTGGAGGTTGTTTGTGGTCTCATTAATGGTGTTTGTTGATTATTATATTGTGCACTTATATTGTAGGTGGTGGGATTTCTGGCGCGTTTTTTGGGCTTTGACAGAGAGGGGGAGGGGAGCCTGGGAGTGAACACTTTCTGTTGACCGCCATACTAACGCACTTAGTACCTTTACATTTGGTAACTGCAGTACTAATTGTATTTTACGTGTGGAGGAATAAATTATTGCGATATGATCTGTGTGTTTATGGATTTCTCGGTGTTCAGTCCCTCACGGCAGCACCTTGTTGGACCGCTGACAGCCGTAACAAGTGCCGATGGCCAATCAGGAGCTGAGTTTCTGCATGTCACGGCTTTTTTAATGTTTATTTTTTTCGACAGTTTTTTTTTTCTTTGAGGTTCCTTTAACATTTTTCCTGCTTTTTTACTGTTTTTTTTTTTTTTTTTTTCAACGCTTTTGATGTGTTTTTTTTTACGTTCTTTCAGATGTTTTTTCAGCACTTTTGACAATTTTTTTTTTCAAATGATTTTATTTTATTTTATTTTTTTTTACATTTTATCACGAAAAAAAAAGATATAATAAAAAAAAAAAAAAAACCTTACCATTAGAACTTGAAGATGTCGTTGCTCTGTGTCTCAACGCTGCGCCCCCCCCACACCCCACCCCTGCAGGTGTTTGAGGGGACGTCCGGCATCGATGCCAAGAATACCAGCTGTGAGTTCACCGGGGACATCTTACGTACACCCGTCTCTGAGGACATGTTGGGTACGACGCAAAACACATGTCTCATTCTCTTAGGGCTCCTGCACACTGGCTGCGTGGGCGTGAGCGTGGCGTGAGCGTCAGCTGCGTGTCCGTTTATATTTGGGCTCCCATGGTAACAGTGACACCCATGGCTCAGGCGAAAACGCGTGCGTGCTAGAAATAGGACCGACGCCTATTTTTCAAACAACACGCACGTGTGTTGGAAGCGTTTCCAGGCAAAATAGAATAGGAAAAGATGTTTATATGTCATTTAGACACGAGTACATATTAATAAATGACATCATGATGTCTGAAAGTCTCGAGGTTTTGACATAAATACAGATATAAATGTAATTTTAAAAAAGTATAATAAATAATTATTGATTTTCAAGCTTTATTATCTCAGGAAAGGGAATTGAAATATAAAAATATATATCGAAAAATGTGCAAAATGTACAAACACAAAAATATTGACAAAATAAAGTTGAAGAACACGCTATTATGTCATTCTATCAATGGGAAACATCCGCGTCAGACACCTTTCTGGTGTGTAAAGACGTAGAAAACGCCACGCAGCTGACACGCGAAAGAAACACCACGCTCACACCACGCAGGCAGCGTGCAGGAGGCCTTAGATGCTAGATGCTAACATGCACAACTGCATGTTTGATAGAGGGGAAGATAGTTGGGTTCAGAGTAGGGCTGCACAATATATAGTTTTTTTAATCGTCTGCTGGATATCAACCGGCGCAATAAACACATAATGAAGATAAAGATTAAAGATTTTTTTGTGTTAGTTGAAAGAAAATATCAGCAGACTTTAAAATGTTACTTGTTTTTTTATTACTGCCTTTTATGTTCAACTCAGTGCTCAATTTGTTCAATAAAAGAAAGTTGGAAATTATTTCTTTTCATTAGTTTTAAACTCAACAATCAGTTTGTTGTGTTTTATCACAATACTGAAAGCAGCAGAAACTGAGAACACTAATATCTGATTATTTATCACGACTTATATCATCGCGTATTTTCCTCATAACATTCAGCCCTAATCTGGTGAGGTGTGTGTGTGTGTGTGTGTGTGTGTGTGTGTGTGTGTGTGTGTGTGTGTGTGTGTGTGTGTGTGTGTGTGTGTGTGTGTGTGTGTGTGTGTGTGTGTGTGTGTGTGTGTGTGTGTGTGTGTGCAGGCCGTGTGTTTAATGGATCTGGTAAACCTATCGACAGAGGACCAGCGGTCCTGGCTGAAGACTTCCTGGACATCATGGGTACGTTGTTTCTGCTCTAAAGAGGTTCTTTTATGAACGGAAACTGACATCAGCCTGCTTTTAAAGGGTCATTTCGCATTTAATTCAACCCTATTTTAACATGTTACTACATTGATGGGAACAGCAATCTTTGAAACTGGTCCAGTATTAAGCAAGGCTCAGATTATTATTCCAAGTGTCTGACAACATTTTGCGTCTATATAGGCAGCATATTTCCACCAGACTCATGTAAATAATCAGGACTTTTAGCGTGTATAGAGCCAGCATATCTCCACCAGACTCATGTAAATAATCAGGACTTTTAGCATAGAGCCAGCATATCTCCACCAGACTCCATGTAAATAATCAGGACTTTTAGCGTATATAGAGCCAGCATATCTCCACCAGACTCCATGTAAATAATCAGGACTTTTAGCGTGTATAGAGCCAGCATATCTCCACCAGACTCCATGTAAATAATCAGGACTTTTAGCGTGTATAGAGCCAGCATATCTCCACCAGACTCCATGTAAATAATCAGGACTTTTAGCGTGTATAGAGCCAGCATATCTCCACCAGACTCCATGTAAATAATCAGGACTTTTAACGTGTATAGAGCCAGCATATTTCCACCAGACTCCATATAAATAATCAGGACTTTTAGCGAGCCAGCATATAGAGCCAGTAAATAATCATTTTATTTCCACCAGACTCCATGTAAATAATCAGGACTTTTAGCGTGTATAGAGCCAGCATATCTCCACCAGACTCCATGTAAATAATCAGGACTTTTAAGCGTGTATAGAGCCAGCATATCTCCACCAGACTCCATGTAAATAATCAGGACTTTTAGCGTGTATAGAGCCAGCATATCTCCACCAGACTCCATGTAAATAATCAGGACTTTTAGCGTGTATAGAGCCAGCATATCTCCACCAGACTCCATGTAAATAATCAGGACTTTTAACGTGTATAGAGCCAGCATATTTCCACCAGACTCCATATAAATAATCAGGACTTTTAGTGTGTATAGAGCCAGCATATCTCCACCAGACTCCATGTAAATAATCAGGACTTTTAGCGTGTATAGAGCCAGCATATCTCCACCAGACTCCATGTAAATAATCAGGACTTTTAGCGTGTATAGAGCCAGCATATTTCCACCAGACTCCATGTAAATAATCAGGACTTTTAGCGTGTATAGAGCCGGCATATCTCCACCAGACTCCATGTAAATAATCAGGACTTTTAGCATGTATAGAGCCAGCATATCTCCACCAGACTCCATGTAAATAATCAGGACTTTTAGCATGTATAGAGCCAGCATATTTCCACATGTAAATGGGTGAATTAAGGGTTTATTTCAACCAAACCGGAGTGGTAATTGTTGGAAAAGTGGAAAGATGAACCAAGACGGCTTTTGGTAGTTTTATTTAATTTCTGTCCACTTTGAATGAAGTGTGTTTTACGATGACAAAAGTCCTGATTATTTACATGGAGTCTGGTGGAGTTTGGTGATGGTGATTTCGGGGCTGTTTCATGTTAAACTAAAAGGATCTTACTCTTTAACTAAAAGGTCTATCTCTGTAGGGATCCATCCCATAATGTTGTCAGACACTTAGCATAATAATCTGAGTCTGTCAGCAGCAACAACAGAACTTTTAGTGGACACTGACTGACCATTTTACCCATTTAAGGTTACCGTTTTTTTTGTTGCTGTCATTATGGAAACACATCTTCTGTCTGTATAGTGAAGCTGGAGAACACACTAACACACTTTATATGTTAGCTGCTACGTTGATACACCAGCCGTCTGTATGCTTCATATTTTCATGTTCTAATGTTGTAGGTCAGCCCATAAACCCCCAGTGTCGTATCTACCCTGAGGAGATGATCCAGACCGGCATATCTGCCATCGATGGCATGAACAGCATTGCCAGGGGGCAGAAAATCCCCATCTTCTCTGCTGCTGGGCTGCCGCACAATGAGGTACACACACACACACACACACACACACACAATGAGGTACACACACACACACACAATGAGGTATACACACACAATGAGGTTTACACAGACACACACACACACACACACAATGAGGCAAACACACACACAATGAGGTATACACACACACACACACACACAAAATTAGGTACACAAACACGCATGCACAAACACACACACGCGAGTTACACACACAATGAGGTACACACACACACACAAAATGAGGTACACACACACACACACACACACACACAATGAGGTATACACAGGCACACAATGAGGTAAACACTAAGGCATGGATACCCGACCCGAGGCCGACGGGTCCCGACGGTACCCGACGGGCCGGGCCGGGTTCGGACAGATATTTAGTAATTATGGTCGGGGTCGGTCACATCAGCGCGATAAGGCAACAGCTTATTAACGTGCGCTTGTTGCCCCATAGGCGCTGATGCCTCATCTGTTGACATTTCCGAATGCCTTCCTACAGCTGCTTAATAAAAGCGAGCTTTCAACACAAACAAACGTAGCCTACATGTGTCATTACTACGAGGAAAAAAAATTAGATTTTAACTGTCGGGCTCGGGCCGGGCTCGGACACAAATTTCTTAATACATGTTGGGCTCGGGCTGGGTTCGGTCACGGGTCTGTCGGACGCGGGCCGGCCTCGGACAGAAAAATTCGGCCCGATCCGGACTCTAGTACACATACACACAATGAGGTATACACACACACATCAGGTACACACGCCCGCACACACACACACACACACACACACACAATGAGGTATACACAGACACACACACACAAAATGAGGTACACAAACACGCACGCACAAACACACACACGCGAGGTACACACAAACAATGAGGTACACACACACACAATGAGGTACACACACATCAGGTACACACGCACGCACAAACACACACACACACACAATGAGGCAAACACGCACACACACAATGAGGTATACACACACACACACACAAAAAATGAGGTACACAAACACGCACGCACAAACACACACACACACACACACACACACACAAAATGAGGTACACAAACACGCACGCACAAACACACACACGCAAGGTACACACACACACAATGAGGTACACACACACACACACACACATCAGGTACACACACACACACACACACACACACACACACAATGGTACATGCATGCCGTTTTTTTCTAATGTCTTGTTCGATGTTTTTTTTCCAACGTTGCATCATCTCATACACACGTGGACGATTACCATCGTTAACGTCCCGACTGAAATGTAGAACATCAAGAACAGGATTAGTGTTTTAAATGAGGCTGAAGATGAACTTTGTTCAGATGTTTCCTCCGTCGTCTGTCGTTACCTCAGATCGCCGCCCAGATCTGCCGCCAGGCTGGTTTGGTGAAGAAGTCCAAAGACGTGATGGACTACAGCGAGGACAACTTCGCCATCGTGTTTGCAGCCATGGGGGTGAGAACGTGATATCATTTCCGCTTATTGTGATGTCATTTCTGCCTATCGTGATGTCATTTCTTTCGAGTATCTTCAAGTGCTTCATATCCCTAAAATCAGAGCTGAGCACAACCTGAGCTGAAACTTTACGTAGTTCTATAAACCAGAATAACTCCAAAAAATGTATTGAAATTGTGTCATAAATATGAAGAAAAATCTTATTGTCCTAAAAAAACATAAAACATGTTGATCCGAAAGATTTCTAAATTTAGAAACATTAACAAAATATGTCCCAACACATAACACTAGTTATTTGAACTCTGTACTTTTTTTTGTTTCGTTGAGATGTGCTCATTTTTATGACAAGGCATTTTCATTTTTCACCGGGCGTTGCATGACGTGATGATGTCATCACGAGTTGACAACGTAACAACGCAACAGACCTTTAGCTCTAGATCTGACCGAGTGCTCTAGCCGTTTGTCTCGTGTGTGTGTGTGTGTGTGTGTGTGTGTGTGTGTGTGTGTGTGTGTGTGTGTGTGTGTGTGTGTGTGTGTGTGTGTGTGTGTGTGTGTGTGTACTCGCATTTCTATACCGATGAGGACCTTGACCGAATACACACTCACACGGTGGGGACTCGTGTCACGGTGGGGACCAAAATCAGGGTCCCCACGGGCAGACCCTCTCAAAGCATAGAAAACAGCTTCCTAATATGCCCAGTATCAATAACTCCAAAGTCCTCTTTGGGGGGGTTTTCATGAGAAAAATGTGTGTGTGTGTAAGACGCTGACATCCTACTGGCAAACGGTGGTATTGCAAGTGTGTGAACTTTTCATGCACATGCGCCCCTCCTGGTAATAAATGGTATTGCAGCATAATGAAAATTTAACTCAGTCAATGATGCGCCCCTCCTGGTGGGAGATGGTATTACAGCATAATACAATTTGAACTTTCTGTTAGCTCAGCCATAGTAACTCAAACTCAGAATACTTAAAATTAAAGTCCTACAATTTGATCAATATCTAGTGGTTTAACATAAAATCAATTTAACCGCCTATTCAATTCCACTTGAAAAAAGTTATCTCTGCTTAAACATTTCCTAGAATGTGTTTTTTTTTTTTGTTTAATTTGCAATTGTAACTAAAATGAGGCTATTCATTGTCTAACATAACAAGAGAATTATGAACAAATCTTGTTGCCTTAGTTAAGTTAAATGTTACATTTTACTGTAATTATATTGCAGATAGCCAGTTTATCTTTCTGTTATAATACTGTATTGTATTTACTTTGCCAGTTACCTGTTTATAGACCTAAATTATCAAGATAGGATTACTGATTTTCAAAATGTTTTTATCCTGATGATCAATCAACTATACTAGTGAATTAATGAATCTATTTACAAATGGTTATGAAACTGTAAAAACACACCTCACTATATTGGCCCCTTCAGATGCATCTCTAAATGTTCTTGCTCAGTTATTTCTTCATAGTTTTGTTTCATACCATTAGAAACTTGGTAATATAGGCTACTAACCATGCATGCAACATCTTCATCATGTCAAACGCCTGTGCCTAATATCTTCATTTCCTCATTCATCTAATATAACTATATAACCAGACCTAGTAACCTTGCAAAGGTTCGATTTGTGGATTACAGTTCCATTACATTACATGTCATTTAGAGGACGCTTTTTTCCAAAGTGACTACCAATTGCTACATATGTCAGAGGTTGCACGCCTGAGCAACTAGGGGTTAAGTGTCTTGCTCAGGGACACATTGGTTGATGTATCGCAGTGGAATTTAACCCAAAACCGTTATGCTGGAGATGGGTTTCCCATCTGGCCACATATTTCCAAAATACGAATAGGAAACATCATTTTAGGCTCAGAAAGCACACATATCACTGACCATGTCTCTCTGCACTGGAGCCCTACAGTGCAGTGTGCTCTCCCCTGCTTTTACTCTCTATACACTACTGACTGCCCTCCAGGACCCCTGTAAAGCTTATATCCAACAATGATGTGTCAGCTTACAGACATGATGTCAAGCAGCTGGCATCCTGGTGCAGCCACAACAACCTGTAACTAAATGCTCAGAAGACATTGGAGATGATTGTGGACTTCAGGAAGAGCCCCCTGAGCACCCTCCATCTGCCCTTAAAGACGATAGGCAAAGGTTCAAGATATTAACCCCATTCTACAAGTATCACACGCCCACATTCCAGCACTCTTTAAATTTTCAGGAGTATCCTTCTAATACAGTAGCTTCCGTGGCAAAAGTTTGAGCTTAAAGTTCCAAATGCACTAAAAGCATCTGACACGCTGCTTGGAAGTACACCCAAGGTTTTAAATGGCCAATACGCAACAAAAGCGTTAGTCTACTCTAGTCTGTTAGCTGTCTCACTGACTGTGATCATAGTTTATTGCTATGAAACTGGCCACACCAGCTGTGAGAGCAGCATGATAGTTGTGTGTATACGCCACAGATCCGCTTCTACAAACAGCCTTCTATTTATTTTTGTTGATGGTGAAACACGAGAGGATGTTTATGATTGTGTGAATCAAGCTCATACTTCTGTGCACCTAAACCATTCACAAATGTCACGGCAACTGAGTGAAAGTTTCTTTAAAAGCCCAGTAATCATTGTGATGGCATTTACAAATGAGCTGAAAAAATGGGAAGGATTGATGCAGTGGTCATGTATCCATAATCTGGACTATAAACTTGTTCTGTAGCTTATAGTCATTATAAAAAAGTGAAATTGAATGAATGCAACTTAAATATTTCTTAATATAAAAAATTAAATGTCCGTTGTGGCACAAAAAGTACAATGCCTCTACTGATGGGGGATCTGTAACATACAAAACCTTTGCCTAAATAGCGACCTTTTCTACAATACTGCTGGTTCTGTGGTGTTGGCGCTTAAAATCTGATGCCTGCAGTGTGCCATGGAAGCATCAAATGAGGCAGGTCAAATAAGGCAGGTCAAAAGAACTGCGCTAATTATCGCTTTCAGTGCGTTTGGGCCTTGATTTACAGCATACAACATATTTTTCTTTTGATAGAGAGCAAAATAAAAGGTAGGCTTTAATATATATAGCCTATTTCATAATTATAACTTCTGTAATATATTTAAGTTTGGAAAAGTTGGGACCTTTACCTATCCTCTTTAACATTCTTGGCTCAGTAGTCACCACTGGGACACACATTCAAGAATATACAATATCCCAGGATCTGAAGTGGGATGCAAAAAAATCAACACCACTGCAAAAAGGCTGAAAGAGCATACTTCCTGCTTCTGGTAAGGTTAAACAGGACTCAGGACTTGGTCAGACTCAGCTGCATTATCCAGTTTCATAAATCATTCATTGGTTGAAATCTACCATATCTATGTTTCCCCTCATTAACAAATAACTGTATGTATATATATAATATATATAGATTTCTTTATTTAAAAGGACAGTGCACATTAATCAACATGAGTACAATGTCCAACATGTAAATGTGTTAGATTTAGCCGCACCGCTAATTTTCATCTGCAGTCCACAAACCCCTTATAACCCTTAAGCCCTGCTATTGCTATTGCTTACAAAGAAATCTGTATATTCTGTTTGATAAGATCATTACTTACCCTAGCCCAGATTTTCTTTTTTTTTTACACTCAGCCCAACCTAGTTTGCTAAAAAATGTAATATGTTTCACATGGATTAATCATGCTGCTGCATCTGTATCCTTCATAACTTGGGCTGTTTAGGTTTAAACAAACAAGCATGTTTCTAACTGTGTGTTCAGGTGTGCCTGGATATTACAGAACTATGGGTCTTCATGTTGAGGTAAATTTCACAAACAGAAAAGTCAAATCCATAATTTAAAGTGTGTTCTCAGTCATCCAGGTCAGAGGATGCATTGAATTACTCAGCAAGAGCTAAATTGTCTTAAAAAAAAAAAAAAAAAAAAATCTGCAGTCCTCCATTTTAGTAAAAACATGACCAGTCAGGGTCAGTAAAATTGCAATTTCCATATTCCCTTGAATGCAGCAGTAGTGCAGGTGCAGATTGCAGTCCTCCCTCCCCACCCAATGTCTCAACTGACCTGGTTGTGACCTCTGAAGCAGAGAGGCCCAGAGGAACAGACAGTTTGGCATGAATTCAGTTTGAGGTTATTTCCAAACAAAACCTCACGTTATTTTATGCTATACATTTTCAATAAAGACTAATGCATTAAATATGTGTTCATTATATTTATAATTATTTAAGAGATGATTAAGATATTTTAATACTTAAGTAATAGCTACAACAGGCCATAGTATGTTGTGATAAAGGCACAACATATAGCAGGGCAGATAATGTTAGCCTAGCACAGACTTTTTCTTTTACATAAAGCTAATGAAAAGGCACACAATAACAAAAACTAACTTAACAATCGAGACAGAACTAGACAAGCAACTAACTGCTGGCTGCAGTGGTAGAAGAGCAACTCCTGTTTTCTGCTAGATTAAAATTGCTGTGTTTATCAATGAAGAAGGCTTTCAAGAGAGCATAGACAACAACTTCAATTCCTTTTAGTAAAGGGCTGTCTGATGGCAAAATAAAGCGGGGAAAATATTCTAAATATATACAGTATATAGATACTTCGCCAACCAACTCTGTTTCATGGCAGTGTGTGTGCAGATGAACAGCTTTTTGTCCGTTGCACCAGCTATCAGTTTGTGTAATATTGTATCTCAAACTTGGAGTGATACTTGTTGTTCAAAGGAATTCTAATTATAGCTTTTGTATGTGGTTGTTATTATATCACTATTATGAACCAGAACAAATCAGTTTGCTTGATTTGAGCAACCTTTTATAATATGGTTTTGATATTTTAGTTATGCCACCTCATTGCTGGACTATCATACCTGATATTCAAGCTCATTTGAAGGTTTGGTGCAGTTCAGCTTTATTGCTTGCCATCCATTCTCCCTTTTTTTCTCACCATGGATACTTGATGTTGCTTCAGATCTGCATCTTATCCCTACATTTCATTTACATATAGATAATATAGTATAAGCTAACAATGATGAATATATTGTTACTTTTGTAATTAACTTTAAAAAGCTGTAAGGCCTAAAGGGAACTATGAATACAATTCTGAAAACTTTAAGCTCATGTATTAATAACAATACTCAAAACCATATAATTTCTATGGTCCAGACTGCTTAAAGCTGCCTACACATAAAAGCCGGCAAAAATCGCTTCTGCGCTGGCCAATCCATTGAGAGCAGTGCCACCCAACAAGGCGCTGCTCTACCCCTGGCATCATGCACCTCTCAGAATTGCCGAATTGCTCGCTTGCTCTCAGCACAATTACATTTTTTTCACTCAAATTCTAAATCAAACAGAACATCTTAAAGGCCCTTTCAGTGTATTTTGACATACTTATGGTATTTCATATTTTCATGACAATTTTGAGTAACAAGTGAGAGATTCTGTGTTGTTCTAATAATTGTCTCATTTGTGGTCTGATAAACACTGACTTTATCAAATTGGAAGTTTCTAATATATTATAGAAGAGTTTAGACCAAAGATTGGCAACGTAGACACAACTGTTTTAGAACATTGCAGTTTCAGCAGTCTACAAACCAGCTAATGGTGTTGCTGCGACTCAGCTGGTCAAGACTCCAGAGGCTGGTTTTAAAACGTTAGAGACATCTTCTGTTTCAACAGAAGTCAGCTGGTCGAGTGAGCTTACAAACTATAGAAATAAAATGATCCATAATGCATTTATTTCTGTTTACAAACTGTCAGCTGGTGGAAATGG
This sequence comes from Perca flavescens, assembly GCF_004354835.1. NCBI lineage: Eukaryota > Metazoa > Chordata > Actinopteri > Perciformes > Percidae > Perca > Perca flavescens. The sequence goes on from NC_041346.1 coordinate 30,970,976, forward strand.
CAGTTTTAGACGGTGGCTCAACGAGCGCTGCAACCAGGGTTTGTGGTGCAGCAATTTAGAGAGAGATTGAAGAGAGGGAGCTGCGTTATAAAGTTGAGAATCAGAACTACAATATATGAAATATATTTTGATGAATGTTATGTACATGTAAGATAAAAATATGTATAATAATTATTATTAATTAATTTTGTATTGATGGGGAGAAAAATGTATTAATTTAGTATAAAAAACTAATAATGAAGAAATTAATTTCAAATAATGCCAAATATTTGTCTGCTTATATGCTAAAAACTTTCAGGGTTTGTAGCGTATGGTTTAAAATTGTAGTCTTAAATTGAGCTAATGTTACCACATTTAAAAGAAAACACTGTTACACACAATCTGTCATGTTCAAGTCCCCATCCTGACCACGCCCATCCCCCACTCTGGCCATGCCTTTACCATGTGGCTAACATGAGGTGTGTTTAGGGTCCCCTGCGTGTCCAGGCCCTCCCCACATTAGGTGAGTTTGACGTGGTGTGAACTCAAATATCAACTGAACAGATAAGAGCACGCTGACATGCACAAGCATATACAGATATTTTGAAGAATGTTATGAATATTTATTATAATTATTAATTTTTGCTAATGAGGAAAAATGTATCCATTTAGTATGTACACTTGTCATTGGCTTAATTTTGAGGAAAAAAACTAATAATAAATTTAAAAATAATTATTTTTATTTCAAGTTAAGCCAAAAGCATTCGCCTGTTTATATGCTGAAAGGTTTCAGGGTTCGCTTTGGTTTCGATTGTTGTCTCAAATTGAGCTACTGACGCCGCTTTTAAAAGAAAATACTGTTACACACGATGTCATGTTCAAGTCCCCATCCCGACCACGCCCATCCCCCACTCCGCCATGTGGCAAGTGTGTGTGCCGGAGTCCCCATGGTGTCCAGCCCTCCCCTCATGTAAGCTGTGAACTCTGCCAGATCTTTACTGCATGGACGAGAGCAGGCTGGAGTCATGGATCAGGGAGATGGTGAGTCTAAAATTGATTTTACTGCCATTTAAACCGCTTACAATTCTGTTTAAAATAGATTTGTACTGTTATCACATGTAAACCAACTCTTATAGATTAATTTGAAAGTAAAATGTTAGAAGGCTAACTTATATCTTGTCAGCCAAATAAGTTAATGCTAGCTAGTTTAATGGCAGCTAACATTACAGTTTATAAACCAACACCATCTTAGTTTACAGTAAATTGTGCCGTCGTCGGTCAAATGGAAACCTTAGTTTAGGACAGTAGCAGGTGTGGTTCTCAGGACCAGGTCAGCCATTTAGTAACGTGCATGCCGTGACCTGTCGCCATTTTGCAACTTTTACCATACGTATGTGTGTGTGGGTGGAGGGGGGGGTTTAAACAAAAGTATAAATCAAGAGAGATGGCTGCAATAATGTTAAATGCACTGATACTGAGCTGAAATGAAGTGTGCTGCAACATGTGTCTTATAGTCAGAATCAGATAGTGCTGTGTGTGGGGGTGGGGGTGGGGTGTTGAGGAGAAGGAGTGGTGACTACAGAAGGAGAGGTGGCTGGGGAACTATTTTCTCCAGAGAGATAAATATGTTGTACTTTTCCCATATAAAAAATCCTTTTATCGAAAATATGGACATACAGTGTTATACTACCTCTTTGATGGTGCATGTGACACGTACTGCCTAATCTACTGTTAATAAACTGGAGAAATGCAGCTAAAATGTGTGACTAATATGATATATGATATGACTTGCAGGAAGAAGATTTGACAACCATTCATGGTCACCGTGACAGCCCTTTCAATTCTTCAGGTCAGTAAAGTGATAATTAGGACAACTCGTAATATGAATTTGCACTTAATGATCTCTTTTTGGTCATTTTGCTGGTACACATTAAATGTCTGCTATAGAATGTTTGTTTGGAAATATTGTCATGGAAATCAGTGTTGGTTTGGGGCATGAGACCAGAAAGTTGATGTGTTGCATGGCAAAGGACCAATAGTACGAGTATTCCACCTGCATTTTTTTGTTGATAAATCCAACTTTCTGAGTCTCATGCAGGGTTATCTCTGCCATTATAGAGCTTAGGGCAGGGCCAAAGCGTATAAACATAAAAACAATTTGGACATTATCTGACTGCGAACATAGACTGTATAGAAGCCGATGAACAGGAGGGGCTCCTGCTTGTTGTCTTCTGACACATGCTGTATGATGGACACAAACAGTGTCACAACCACACACACACCATGCATTTTGCACACGCAGCCCCAGGTACAGCCCACACATTAGATAGTGTGTGTGTGGAAAAGAGAGGTGAAAAGATAGGGACTTGTGTTTGTGAGTATAAAGTTAATAATCATTTGCATAATAGATGTGAATGTAGAATTTTAGTCTGTGTACAGTATATCTGTTGGTAATTGCTATAACTCCTCAAGACCCAAGCCAAGTTCCCCGTGTCCTGCTTGCTACCTGCTGGTTTAAAGTGAAACGGTTAGCCAGCCCGCACAGAGCTAGCGACAACTTTAGCTAAGGTTCACTCACCAACCGTGGGCTGACCTTTAAGGTGGACAAGCTATTCTCATTTTAGTGACAAGCTCCTCCAAGTTTTGCTTCTAATGATCTTTCCCTAGCTGCAACCAACAACAACTCGGCTAAGCTTTTTGCAAAAATAACTGTTTAATGACATCACCAATATGCAAATGAATGTGTGACGCCATTGCACCTAAGCGCCTGAAATCTCAGGGAAAACCCTGTCATGCACTGTCACACATCAAACAATGCAATGTATGAAACATCCTCAACATTCTATGGCTGCCATCTTATAGTTTACCAAATGAGATTACCCTGATGCTCTATAACGTTTCAATTTGATCTATTTAAGTTCTGTTGTAAACATTTATCTCCTGTCATATCTTTACTAATGACTATAACCCCATTAACACTCTCTGACAGTGCCTTGAAGAAATAGATACTTGATGTCACAGAACTTCCTCCAGCTTAACAAAAATAAAACTGAGATGGTAGTTTTGGAAATGAGGAGGAAAGTTGCAAACTTTCTACCTTGCTTTAAAAGGAAGGGCTTAATAGCAAAGAAAGTGGTAAAAAAACAACCTTGGTATCCTTAAATTTTAGCAGTCACATTAAAACAGTCATAAAATCATTATACCTTCATTTTAAAAATATCAATAAACTAAAAGAATATATTTCAAAGGAGGATCTTGAAAAATCATACATACTTTCATTTCTAGTGGGATTGATTATTGCAATGTGCTGGACTCCCTAAAAAGACTTTAAAACCTCTCCAAATGGTACAGAATAGTGCAGCCAGGATCCTTACTAAAACAAAAGAACAGATCATATTACGCCAGTCTTAAAGTCCTTACACTGGCTCCCAATTTAATACAGAATTGATTCTAAGGCTCTTCTGTTAGTTTTAAGACACTAAAGGGGATGGGACCTTCCATGGGAACTACCTGCATGACATATTCCAACAACATTCTCAACCAAGACACCTTAGATTAAAACATAAGCAACTACTACTGAAACCTACTGTCAGAACAAAACAGGGGGGAAGCAGCTTTTAACCACTATGGTGTCGATCTTTGGACCAGCTTCCAGAGAACATAAAAAATCTGAACTTGGAAATTGAGATCGCACCATAGAAAACATTCTCAAAACCGTGATCTGAATGTAATAACATTAATTCACAAATGTGTAGATTTATTTTACCATTGATACAATGACAGTAGCAAATTTGTAATGCAACGCTTACTGATTTTTATATATTATTATTATTTATATTAAATAATGATGGGTAAATGTTGCATTACAAGCTTGCAGCTATCATTGTATCTGTAAAATTAATCTACACATTTGTGAAATTCTTTGTGTGAATATTTTTCAATAGGTGGACCATTTTCTCTCACGTTTTGCACCATATTTACCTTCATAGTAATAAATTACTGCGGCAAGGCAGAAACATTAGCTATTTGTTTAAATGTTGTTTTCCTGTGTATGTATTTTTAAAGTGGAAAATGTAAACAGTCCAACAGCTACCTGTAATGACTGCCCATATAACTGCACCCTCAATAATAATGTGATCATCAGCTACAAGTTTATGAGAAAAGTTCAGCAGCATCATAATTCAATTCAATTTTTATTTATAGTATCAAATCATAACAAGAGTTATCTCGAGACACTTTACAGATTAGATCTAGACCACACCTATAATTTACAAAGCCCCAACAATTCCGAAAGAGCAAGAAACCGACAGTGGCGAGGAAAACTCCCTCTTAGGAAGAAACCTCGAACAGCACCATAAGAAGAGCTGCAGCTAGTAACATTAGCATTATGTTTTATTATACTTAGCAACTGTAATCATTCAGTCACAGCATTCTTGCCATAGGCCCTCATACATGTTATCGGTTCATTATGGCTGCTGCTTAAACTCACGCCCGTAAGTTAACTAGCCTGCAACACAAATCAAAACATAGCTTACCTTCTGTCATGCCAATGTAAACTTCCTACTTTTTAAGCAAACACACCTAGCAATCCCTTCTCTCTCTGCATCCTGTTTTATTGAACAACATGGCATCATAACTGGCTTAAGTGGGCCATTGCAGGATGATCCAGTATTTAGCCTGAGTCGTAGGTTTCATATTTTTTCCAAGTAAGGTTTTGCTTTGTGTAAGTCATTGTATTATAGATTTTGTTTTATAAAATCACAGAGTTGTACATAATCTCAAGTAATAATAAGCCTACATGAATCCCACCATAATATGTCACATTTTCATCATTAGGTTAATCTGGAAAAATGTTTGTTAGGCTTTATCCATCATCATCATCAGTGTCAAAGATTACAGCTTTTAAAAAGGTCACCAAAAGGTTGAGTAGAGTCAGTCAGTTTAGCAGGTTATACCACGTCGTTAGATGTGGTGTATAGTAATACTAATATGGAATGTAGTGGGAGGAATTCTAAAATCAATTAGTTTTAACAGAAAAATTATCAATAAGTAAATGGCATACATTTAGTTTATCTAACAACAATAATTGTTTTTTTTTTTGTATTTGATCCCCAGGAAATGGACCAGAGCTCTTCTGACTCTACAGTGATCCTTGAACTAAGTTCATTCCCTGAAAAGGAGGACATAAGTGTTCCTGAACCAAGAGAGCAGAAAGTGTATTTGTAGTTCACACAAATCCAATGCACAACTTGGTCTGACAATAACAGTAGTGGGGAAATTGTCTTGGTTTTAACCTGTTAAGTCCGACGGACCTGGTACCGTTCCACAGCACTAAGTGGTCGCAGCTATTGTAAATTTGCGCTTGTTTAAAACTCTAGGGTTAATCACAGCCTCATTGAACTTTAAGACCAACATCTTAAACTCTTGACCAATACTTTTCTGAGCCATTTTCAGAAAATATACAAATTCGGCTCACTACCACTGATGGACGGCCTACTCCTCCGGTACTTAAATTTGGTATTTAATGATATGGCATTTTTCTGTAATCAATAGTATTAAAGGAGAACCCTGGCAATTTTACATTAATCTTGCTATACCTACTGTATGAGACCAGCCGATAGCAAAAAAATATGAGCCGATTGTGCTAGCAGCACGGAGCTAATACAGCTAACGCCTCAGAGCTCCCACAGCAGCTAAAACGGTGCCTTTGGGGGCATAAGATAAAGAGTGCCTTTGTGCCTCTTAACAGACAAAAATGCAATTAAAACATCTGTACAACATGAACAGGGCCCTTACATGACAAATAAGATGCAAGCATAACTTAGCCATTGTTTAAATTCACCTACCCTCTTAGCTGCTAGCTGCCTGGGATGAGGAGGGGTTCAATAGGAATATTATTAATATAATTATTTGGTAATAATCATCACACAGCAGTTCTGTGTGTATTTGTAGCATATATATCCATTTTTGTGTGCAAGTGGTGAGTAGGAGTCTTGCCAGTGTTGATTTTTCAGGTTTCCTTAGCCGGGCTAGCAGGCCCGGCCATGCCCCTGCTTCTGCTTCCTTCCCCGCCTTGGTCAGATAACAATCCAACGAGCGCCGCTGGTCTGGTGGATGTCCTCCAGAAGACCATTCAAGCCTCTCGCAAAAATTTTTATTTCACTCAAAAATGTAGTAGTAGTACTGTAAATGTACTGTGGGATTATGACCATATTAGTGACTATGTAACTACATGGAAACGGACCAAATTAAGTTTGCCTTTGTAAAAATAGTGTTACAGACGGGTAGCTGTAGTCTCGCATAAAGTCCTGCTTTGAATTCAGTTGTAGCAGGAAAAGGTAAACAGTGGGTTGGAGGAGCTCAAGTGGAAGAGTGAAAAGCTGAGGTGTTCACAAAGGAAGAAGCTTGGAGTAATGTAACTATGGAGCTAGAGCTAGCCTTTCAGTAAGGTTGTTACTGCACAAGAAACAGGCACCATTTGGCCCGCTTCCACATGTAGTAACATAGTCATTAATATGTCATAACCACTACAGTGCTCAATTACCTATTTTTGAGGGGGAAATAAAATAAAATTCTCACAGCAAAGGCTTGAATGGTCTTCTGAAGACCTCCACTGTGACCAGCGGGCCACTGGATTGTTGTCGACCAGTGAAAGCCAGGAGGGGCAG
>NC_041346.1:30978122-30993122 GCF_004354835.1 Perca flavescens
TAATTTTCCGATTTTGGACAAATATTGAATAAGGAACTGTCAAAATCTGTATTTTTAGACTTTATCACAAAGTCTGCATCTTTCACTACAGAAAGGACATTGATGAAGACTGTTTCTTTGCTCACCCATCTGAACTGACAGCATATATTGAAGTGTGTGTGTGTGTATCAGTTTTTTAGCTCCTTTGAGATTAAGATCAAACCTAATGCATTTTTTCCTTGAGCCAGATAAAAGATATTTTCTGCCATGGAATAGATTTCAGCCCACCTGATTGCATTACAGATTTGAGACAAGTTATTACTTGTGCAGTATTTGAAGTGCAGTGTGGAAACTTGAATTTGGTTTTGTTTTCTTTGATTTCTAAGATGTTTTCCCTTCCATTGTCATTACCTGGTCAACAGATTTAATATCTTCTGATTTAATTAAGTGTTTCTGTTTTTGTTTCAAATGGAATGCAAGTCACTAATCACTGTGAGTAAAACCAGCTAAAACATATTTTTGTTAAGAGAAAATAACCTTCTTTGATACAAGATGAGGAGTCAGATGATGAGGTCAGAAGAGGACATGAATTTCTTTTATAAATTATGATTTAGTTCTTACAACTTTGCTAATGTCTAAATTGTTGTCATATTTTTTATGTTTATGTAAATGACTGTTTTCAATAACATTTATAGTGAAATTCACACCTTTTAAAGATTTTTTTAACACGGGATTTGAATGGGACTTATGTATCGATATCATACATAAAAATCGATACTTTCTTGGGGAAAAAATATCGATTTAAATTGCAGAATTGATAAAATTGTTCAGCCTTAGTATTAAGGGGGCCACTAAGGTCTATATAAAAGAGACTTCAGATACAGTATTAGGGGGACCACTAAGGTCTATATAAAAGAGACTTCAGATACAGTATTAGGGGACCACTAAGGTCTATATAAAAGAGACTTCAGATACAGTATTAGGGGACCACTAAGGTCTATATAAAAAGAGACTTCAGATACAGTATTAGGGGACCACTAAGGTCTATATAAAAAGAGACTTCAGATACAGTATTAGGGGACCACTAAGGTCTATATAAAGAGACTTCAGATACAGTATTAGGGGACCACTAAGGTCTATAAAAGAGACTTCAGATACAGTATTAGGGGACCACTAAGGTCTATATAAAAAAGACTTCAGATACAGTGTTAGGGGGACCACTAAGGTCTATATAAAAAGAGACTTCAGATACAGTATTAGGGGACCACTAAGGTCTATATAAAAGAGACTTCAGATACAGTAATAGGGGACCACTAAGGTCTATATAAAAGAGACTTCAGATACAGTATTAGGGGACCACTAAGGTCTATATAAAAGAGACTTCAGATACAGTATTAGAGGACCACTAAGGTCTATTTAAAACATCCAAACAGCACCATGTCATAGGACCCGTTAACCAAATTTCCCAAAAATAACATGGATGGTTCCATACGCTAATTGGTGATCACTACTAAATGTATACCGGGTGAAGATCTGTGATAATCCATAAACACATGTTCCTCTGATCTTAACCATTAGATAAGATAATTCATCATTTCTGGCATCATTTCATGGAAATGAGGTTTATTGAACATCAATTCCAAAAATAAGTGTAAAACTAGTGGTACTAGTTATGACGTTGGCTAAAGCTGTAATCCAGTTTTATCAGTCCAATCCAGTCCAATCCAATATTATTTTTTCATCAATAATATTCAACTTTATAGTTTCAGCATCCTCCTCACGATCATGACGCATGGTGTGCGCGCACATTCAGCCTCATTTTTTTTCTCATGTTAAACAAGTATTTTCTACATGTGTTTTCTGTATTTGTTGTTTGTTTCATATTAATGATCAATATGTTTGTTTGTGTATACACCAAGCACCAAAAGCAAAGTACATATTTGACGGTAAACCATTTTTTCGATTCAGTTTCCGAGTGCGCATGCGCCGCGGGCTGTCACGATTCTGCTGCTGCTGCTGCGTGCTGCAGGTGGAAACATGGCGATGAAGGCGCCTGAGGGGATGGTGAGCGAGCTGTCGTCGGCCGTCAGCGGGAGCAGACCGACCGCCGCCGCCGGGCGTCCGCCGCCGCCATCTCCGGGAGCATGTGATGTCCGTGAGCCGGGATTACCTCTCCCAGCCCCGCCTCAGTGAGTCTCTGCGGGTCTGATACATCCACGCTGTGTGTCCGCACTGTTGTAGGCTGTTGGGTTTAGAAAGACGTTCACGTTACGGAGGAATGCGTCGTTTAAAAAGAAATCTAACGATACAGAGCCCTTAGGCGAGATTCTGCTGTTTTTTAATTTGCAAACTTACAAATATGCAGGGCCGGCCCTAGACTTTTGGGGCCCTAAGCAGGATTTGGTTTGGGGGACTTTCCACATTGTAACATGTTGCCACTGCACTTGTAAATATTAGTTTAAGCACTCATAATATACAAATGTGCATATAAAGACTTATGTGAGACATATTAGCAGCAACCTTAAAATCGGTTTCTATTGGCAACAAGCATCAGGTCACCAACTGGAATGGAGAGTGCATTATCTTGGCAATTTAGGAGCAATGATTCACCAAACCTGCTTTTTTCCAGTGTAAACATGTTGTAGTAACGGTAACTAAGATGCTCAGGGAAATGTAGTGTAAAAGTAAAAGTTTCCGGAAATATAAATAACGAAGTATGTGAAAATTTAGTAATTCTAGTCTCAGTAGTGAAGTATTTGTACTTTGTTACATTACAACACTGATTGTGGGTGTTTTACAGTGGACTATATAGTGAATGAAATTTGCGGAACACCACGGCAAAATGGTGAACACACTATATAGGGATTGGGGAACGGTTTCAACACAGTTCTAGTGTTTGCTCCGCTTGAACACAAACTGTTTCCCTGTCGTCTCAGCCTATAAGACGGTGTCTGGAGTCAACGGGCCGCTGGTGATTCTGGATCAGGTGAAGGTAAGGGACGAACTCTCTAACTCTAACTCACATCTATTCCATTCAGTTTTATTTATAGTGTCAAATCTTAACAAGAGTTATCTCGGGACACTTTACAGAAAGAGTAGGTCTAGACCACACTCTATCATTTACAAAGAGCCAACAATTCCCCCAAGAGCGAGCATTTGGCACGGCAGCTAAGCGGAAAAACCCTTTTAAACAGACAGAAACCTTGGACAGAACCTGACTCCACAGTCCAGTTTATTTCTTTTATACTCAGCCTCTGATGCCAGACTGGCTCTTATTAGGCATGAATATTTAAAGAGAAAAGACAGAATAATCAGCGAAAAAAGTCAGTTTTGTTTGTTTGTTTGTTTGTTTGTTTTGGGGGGGGGGAGGAGATGGAATATTTTGAGAAAAAAGTCTGAATATTTTGAGAAAACTCAGAATATTTTGGAGAGAAACGATTATTTTAAGAAACTTTTGGAATATTTTGGGGAGGGAAAGTCAAAATATTTTGAGAAAAAGAGTAGCAAATATTTTGAGAAAAAGTCAGAATATTTTGAGAATGTTTGTCATGAAACGCTGCTTCAAAATGAGAACGTAGCAGTGTAGACGAGGCCTGAAACAGGATGTAGAATAGAAAGTGTTTCCTGTCTCTAACACTAAACGTCCCTCGGACAGTTTCAAGTACGCCGAGATCGCCCATCCCACGCTGCCGGACGGGACCCGAGGAGTGGCCAGGTGCTGGAGGTCAGCGGCTCCAAAGCCGTGGGGTGCAGGTACTCCCACAGCAACAAGCACTGGGCTCAGACCACAAAGGGAGGGGAGGGGGGTGGATGCAGGGGATATCCCCCCCCGGACAGTATTTAACCCTCCTGTTGTCCCTGGGTCAATCTGACCCATTTTCAAAAAAAAGTTTTTGTATCAGAAATTTGCGCGCTTTAACCAAATTTTAAAACAAAAATAATGTGGATGGTTCCTCACAACACTTTTCACAGGTTAAGTAAATGATCTGTTCACTACTTTGATTGGATTTGGGTGTTTTATTCAATTTTAAAGCATGCAAAGAAAAATTGATAAAAGAACGTATAAAAACGTAGGGAAAAAATGTCAGAAAAGTGACAAAAACGTTGGAAAAATTGACAAAAATGTTGGAAAATCTTCAAAAACATCGGTAGAAGTGACTGAAACGCCAGGAAGAGTGACAAAAACATGGGAAAAGCTTCAAAAAGGTTGACAGAAACTTGAAAAAGCGACCAAAACATTGGCTTTTTTTTTTTTTACATTTTGACCCAGAAAAACAAAAAGTTGCTGTTGGTCAACGAGGAAGACAATGCGAGGGTTAAAACTCCACTTTGGGCAAGTTAGTACAACAAGCGTCTTGCCTGTTGGGCATCATGGTATCATAAATGATGTCATCGTTCTCGGAGAATGTTGTCGAAGGGTTTGATTTGAACGTGCTGTAGGAGCCACATATTGAGGTTGTTTGTGGTCTCATTAATGGTGTTTGTTGATTATTATATTGTGCACTTATATTGTAGGTGGTGGGATTTCATGCTGCTTTTTTGGGCTTTGACAGAGAGGGGAGGGAGCCTGGGAGTGAACACTTTCTGTTGACCGCCATACTAACGCACTTAGTACCTTTACATTTGGTAACTGCAGTACTAATTGTATTTTACGTGTGGAGGAATAAATTATTGCGATATGATCTGTGTGTTTATGGATTTCTCGGTGTTCAGTCCCTCACGGCAGCACCTTGTTGGACCGCTGACAGTCAGAATAAGTGCCGATGGCCAATCAGGAGCTGAGTTTCTGCATGTCACGGCTTTTTAATGTTTATTTTTTTTCGACAGTTTTTTTTTTTCTTTGAGGTTCCTTTAACATTTTTCCTGCTTTTTACTGTTTTTTTTTTTTTTTCAACGCTTTTGATGTGTTTTTTTTTTACGCTCTTTCAGATGTTTTTTTTCAGCACTTTTGACAATTTTTTTTTTCAAATGATTTTATTTTATTTTATTTTTTTACATTTTATCACGAAAAAAAAATATAATAAAAAAAAAAACCTTACCATTAGAACTTGAAGATGTCGCTGTTCTGTGTTCAACGCTGCGCCCCCACACCCCACCCCTGCAGGTGTTTGAGGGGACGTCCGCATCGATGCCAAGAATACCAGCTGTGAGTTCACCGGGACATCTTTTACGCACACCCGCCTCTGAGGACATGTTGGGTACGACGCAAAACACATGTCTCATTCTCTTAGGGCTCCTGCACACTGGCTGCGTGGGCGTGAGCGTGGCGAGCGTGGCGTGAGCGCCAGCCAGCGTGTCCGCCATATTTGGGCCCCATGGTAACAGTGACACCCATGGCTCAGGCGAAAACGCTGCGTGCTAGAAATAGGACCCCACGCTATTTTTCAAACAACACGCACGTGTGTTGGAAGCGTTCCAGGCAAAATAGAATAGGAAAAGATGTTTATATGTCATTTAGACACGAGTACATATTAATAAATGACATCATGATGTCTGAAAGTCTCGAGGTTTTGACATAAATACAGATATAAAATGTAATTTTAAAAAAGTATAATAAATAATTATTGATTTTCAAGCTTTATTATCTCAGGAAAGGGAATTGAAATATAAAATATATATCGAAAATGTGCAAAATGTACAAACACAAAAATATTGACAAAATAAAGTTGAAGAACACGCTATTATGTCATTCTATCAATGGGAAACATCCGCCCAGACACCTTTCTGGTGTGTAAAGACGAGAAAACGCCACGCAGCTGACACGCCGAAAGAAACACCACGCCACACCACGCAGGCAGCGTGCAGGAGGCCTTAGATGTTAGATGCTAACATGCACAACTGCATGTTTTGATAGAGGGAAGATAGTTGGGTTCAGAGTAGGGCTGCAATAATATATAGTTTTTTTAATCGTCTGCTGGATATCAACCGCGCAATAAACACATATAATGAAGATAAAGATTAAAGATTTTTTTGTGTTAGTTGAAAGAAAATATCAGCAGACTTTAAAATGTTACTTGTTTTTTATTACTGCCTTTTATGTTCAACTCAGTGCTCAATTTGTTCAATAAAAGAAAGTTGGAAATTATTTCTTTTTCATTAGTTTTAAACTCAACAATCAGTTTGTTGTGTTTTATCACAATACTGAAAGCAGCAGAAACTGAGAACACTAATATCTGATTATTTATCACGACTTATATCATCGCTATTTTCCTCATAACATTCAGCCCTAATCTGGTGGTGAGGTGTGTGTGTGTGTGTGTGTGTGTGTGTGTATGTGTGTGTGTGTATGTGTGTGTGTGTGTGTGTATGTGTGTATGTGTGTGTGTGTGTGTGTGTGTGTGTGTGTGTGTGTGTGTGTGTGCAGGCCGTGTGTTTAATGGATCTGGTAAACCTATCGACAGAGGACCAGCGGTCCTGGCTGAAGACTTCCTGGACATCATGGGTACGTTGTTTCTGCTCTAAAGAGGTTCTTTTTATGAACGGAAACTGACATCAGCCTGCTTTTAAAGGGTCATTTCGCATTTAATTCAACCCTATTTTAACATGTTACTACATTGATGGGAACAGCAATCTTTGAAACTGGTCCAGTATTAAGCAAGGCTCAGATTATTATTCCAAGTGTCTGACAACATTTTGCGTCTATATAGGCAGCATATTTCCACCAGACTCATGTAAATAATCAGGACTTTTAGCGTGTATAGAGCCAGCATATCTCCACCAGACTCCATGTAAATAATCAGGACTTTTAGCGTGTATAGAGCCAGCATATCTCCACCAGACTCCATGTAAATAATCAGGACTTTTAGCGTGTATAGAGCCAGCATATCTCCACCAGACTCCATGTAAATAATCAGGACTTTTAGCGTGTATAGAGCCAGCATATCTCCACCAGACTCCATGTAAATAATCAGGACTTTTAGCGTGTATAGAGCCAGCATATCTCCACCAGACTCCATGTAAATAATCAGGACTTTTAACGTGTATAGAGCCAGCATATTTCCACCAGACTCCATATAAATAATCAGGACTTTTAGCGTGTATAGAGCCAGCATATTTCCACCAGACTCCATGTAAATAATCAGGACTTTTAGCGTGTATAGAGCCAGCATATCTCCACCAGACTCCATGTAAATAATCAGGACTTTTAGCGTGTATAGAGCCAGCATATCTCCACCAGACTCCATGTAAATAATCAGGACTTTTAGCGTATAGAGCCAGCATATCTCCACCAGACTCCATGTAAATAATCAGGACTTTTAGCGTGTATAGAGCCAGCATATCTCCACCAGACTCCATGTAAATAATCAGGACTTTTAACGTGTATAGAGCCAGCATATTTCCACCAGACTCCATATAAATAATCAGGACTTTTAGTGTGTATAGAGCCAGCATATCTCCACCAGACTCATGTAAATAATCAGGACTTTTAGCGTATAGAGCCAGCATATCTCCACCAGACTCATGTAAATAATCAGGACTTTTAGCGTGTATAGAGCCAGCATATTTCCACCAGACTCATGTAAATAATCAGGACTTTTAGCGTGTATAGAGCCAGCATATCTCCACCAGACTCCATGTAAATAATCAGGACTTTTAGCATGTATAGAGCCAGCATATCTCCACCAGACTCATGTAAATAATCAGGACTTTTTAGCATGTATAGAGCCAGCATATTTCCACATGTAAATGGGTGAATTAAGGGTTTATTTCAACCAAACCGGAGTGGTAATTGTTGGAAAAGTGGAAAGATGAACCAAGACGGCTTTTGGTAGTTTTATTTAATTTCTGTCCACTTTGAATGAAGTGTGTTTTACGATGACAAAAGTCCTGATTATTTACATGGAGTCTGGTGGAGTTTGGTGATGGTGATTTCGGGGCTGTTTCATGTTAAACTAAAAGGATCTTACTCTTTAACTAAAAGGTCTATCTCTGTAGGGATCCATCCCATAATGTTGTCAGACACTTAGCATAATAATCTGAGTCTGTCAGCAGCAACAACAGAACTTTTAGTGGACACTGACTGACCATTTTACCCATTTAAGGTTACCGTTTTTTTTGTTGCTGTCATTATGGAAACACATCTTCTGTCTGTATAGTGAAGCTGGAGAACACACTAACACACTTTATATGTTAGCTGCTACGTTGATACACCAGCCGCCTGTATGCTTTGAATTTTCATGTTCTAATGTTGTAGGTCAGCCCATAAACCCCCAGTGTCGTATCTACCCTGAGGAGATGATCCAGACCGCATATCTGCCATCGATGGCATGAACAGCATTGCCAGGGGGCAGAAAATCCCCATCTTCTCTGCTGCTGGGCTGCCGCACAATGAGGTACACACACACACACACACACACACACACACACAATGAGGTACACACACACAATGAGGTATACACACACAATGAGGTTTACACAGACACACACACACACACACAATAATGAGGCAAACACACACACAATGAGGTATACACACACACACACACACACAAAATTAGGTACACAAACACGCATGCACAAACACACACACGCGAGTTACACACACAATGAGGTACACACACACACACAAAATGAGGTACACACACACACACACACACACACACACACAATGAGGTATACACAGGCACACAATGAGGTAAACACTATAGCATGGATACCCGACCCGAGGCCGACGGGTCCCGACGGTACCCGACGGGCCGGGCCGGGTTCGGACAGATATTTAGTAATTATGGTCGGGGTCGGTCACATCAGCGCGATAAGGCAACAGCTTATTAACGTGCGCTTGTTGCCCCATAGGCGCTGATGCCTCATCTGTTGACATTTCCGAATGCCTTCCTACAGCTGCTTAATAAAAGCGAGCTTTCAACACAAACAAACGTAGCCTACATGTGTCATTACTACGAGGAAAAAAAATTAGATTTTAACTGTCGGGCTCGGGCCGGGCTCGGACACAAATTTCTTAATACATGTTGGGCTCGGGCTGGGTTCGGTCACGGGTCTGTCGGACGCGGGCCGGCCTCGGACAGAAAAATTCGGCCCGATCCGGACTCTAGTACACATACACACAATGAGGTATACACACACACATCAGGTACACACGCCCGCACACACACACACACACACACACACACACAATGAGGTATACACAGACACACACACAAAATGAGGTACACAAACACGCACGCACAAACACACACACGCGAGGTACACACAAACAATGAGGTACACACACACACAATGAGGTACACACACATCAGGTACACACGCACGCACAAACACACACACACACAATGAGGCAAACACGCACACACACAATGAGGTATACACACACACACACAAAAAAATGAGGTACACAAACACGCACGCACAAACACACACACACACACACACACACACACACACACAAAATGAGGTACACAAACACGCACGCACAAACACACACACGCAAGGTACACACACACACAATGAGGTACACACACACACACACACACATCAGGTACACACACACACACACACACACACACACACAATGAGGTACATGCATGCCGTTTTTTTTCTAATGTCTTGTTCGATGTTTTTTTTTTCCAACGTTGCATCATCTCATACACACGTAGACGCATTACCATCGTTAACGTCCCGACTGAAATGTAGAACATCAAGAACAGGATTAGTGTTTTAAATGAGGCTGAAGATGAACTTTGTTCAGATGTTTCCTCCGTCGTCTGTCGTTACCTCAGATCGCCGCCCAGATCTGCCGCCAGGCTGGTTTGGTGAAGAAGTCCAAAGACGTGATGGACTACAGCGAGGACAACTTCGCCATCGTGTTTGCAGCCATGGGGGTGAGAACGTGATATCATTTCCGCTTATTGTGATGTCATTTCTGCCTATCGTGATGTCATTTCTTTCGAGTATCTTCAAGTGCTTCATATCCCTAAAATCAGAGCTGAGCACAACCTGAGCTGAAACTTTACGTAGTTCTATAAACCAGAATAACTCCAAAAAATGTATTGAAATTGTGTCATAAATATGAAGAAAAATCTTATTGTCCTAAAAAACATAAAACATGTTGATCCGAAAGATTTCTAAATTTAGAAACATTAACAAAATATGTCCCAACACATAACACTAGTTATTTGAACTCTGTACTTTTTTTTTGTTTCGTTGAGATGTGCTCATTTTTTATGACAAGGCATTTTCATTTTTCACCGGGCGTTGCATGACGTGATGATGTCATCACGAGTTGACAACGTAACAACGCAACAGACCTTTAGCTCTAGATCTGACCGAGTGCTCTAGCCGCTTGTCTCGTGTGTGTGTGTGTGTGTGTGTGTGTGTGTGTGTGTGTGTGTGTGTGTGTGTGTGTGTGTGTGTGTGTGTGTGTGTGTGTGTGTGTGTGTGTGTGTGTGCCACCAGGTGAACATGGAGACAGCTCGCTTCTTCAAGTCTGACTTTGAGGAGAACGGGTCCATGGACAACGTCTGTTTGTTCCTGAACCTGGCCAACGACCCCACGTAACCCTCAGCACCTCACTCCCTTAAAGAACACTTGATTTACAATATTTTTCATTTTAGTTTTCAATTTTTACTGGCCGCTATATATTTTTTTCAGAAAAAAAATCAAAATCAAAAGCATTGAAAACTAAAAAAAAAAAAATATATATATATATATATATATATATATCCAAATAATTGTTCACAAAAATCAAATAAACGTCAAAAGCATTGTGAAGAACGCCAAAAAAAACGCTCAAATAAAGTATCAAATGTCACCAAAAAAAAATGCTGTTGAAAGCATCGAAAGCCCCAACTCAATTCTGTGATGGGGCGAGAAAACAATGATGTCATTCATGATACAATTACGCTCCAACGGGCAAGTGCGTTGTTATGTTTACTTGGCCAAAGTGGCGTTTTACTTTCCCCGGGCCATCGGGCAACCCTTACTGTTGAACCCTGTTGTGTCTTGTAGGGAATTTGGTAACAAAATGAGGCCCTAAGGCTTGTCAAATCTGACTCAAATGTAATAATTCCCGCGCCTTCTTACATCAGAGTTAAGTTAACCAGAACACAAGGGTCAGTCTGAGACGAAGAGTTCAGTTAAGCAACTTTACTGAAGTCCAGCATTTAACCCTTGTGTGGTGTTCATATTTTTGTCAAGCAGCCAATGTCTTGAGTCTGGTGGATCGGGGAACATTATTAGGCTTTTAAGTCAATACAGCCATAACAATTTATGTAAAAATACTTAACAGGTGTTTAATTTAGCTCAATTAACAATGATATATGCATAATTTATGGTTCATATTTGCCATTTACCCGTGTGTGTGAGACACATTTATGATCATATGATGGGTAAAAAAAAATAAAAATTGAAACAATATTTTTGATCATTATTGGTGCTTATTTCTTACAACTTAATCAGAACAGGTGGAAGTGCTTGAAATGTAACAATTTTGTAACTTTGTGTGGGAATAGCAAGTGCAGAAAGACATTCCCACACACAGACACCTAGAATCAGACACGCACATATACAGACGCACAGACACACACACAGAGACGCACAGACACACAGTAGGCCCAGTTAGGAGGAGGACACAGTTAAGTTTCATAGCACCTACAATCATTACACAATTATTACACTTGGGTCCAGTAGACCCGAACACCTCATATGTAATAGGTATGTGTAGGGGGGTTGTACCGTGTGCACTCATTGAAAATATGTTATTTTTTATGTTCTTCACAGAAATGAGCCAAGGCCAATGAGTTTGAGTTAGAAGAAATAATAAATAGCATCATTTTTCTTTTAGCCAACATTGAAAATGGGTCGAACAATGGCCCGAACAAGCTACGTGGCTCCCATCTCTCCAGCCCATGGGCCCACCACCTGTGGGAGGAACCGTTGGGGTCGGGTGCGATGCCACATGGGTGGCAGTGAAGGTCAGGGGCCTCGACGGACCAGACCCGGGCGGCAGACGCTGGCTCTGGGGACGTGGAACGTCACCTCTCTGTGGGGGAAGGAGCCGAACTGGTGCGGGAGGTGGAGCGCCACCGGTTAGATCTGGTGGGGCTTACCTCACGCACAGTCTCGGTTCTGGAACCGTACTCCTGGATAGGGGTTGGACTCTTTTCTTCTCCGGAGTTGCCCAGGGTGTGAGGCGCCGGGCGGGTGTGGGGATACTCACAAGCCCCGGCTGAGCGCCGCTGTGTTGGAGTTTACCCCGTGGACGAGAGGGTCGCCTCCCACGCCTGCGGGTTGTGGGGGAAAAACTCTGACTGTTGTTTGTGCATATGCACCAAACAGGAGTTCGGAGTATTCGGCCTTCTTGAGACCTTGACTGGAGTCCTGCATGGGGCTCCAGTGGGGGACTCCATTGTTCTGCTGGGGGACTTCAACGCACACGGGCAATGATGGAGACACCTGAGAGGCGTGATTGGGAGGAACGGCCTCCTGATCTAAACCAGAGTGGTTGTTTGTTGTTGGACTTCTGTGCTAGTCATGGATTGTCTATAACGAACACCATGTTCGAACATAGGGATGCTCATAAGTGTACCTGGTACCAGAGCACCCTAGGCCAAGGTCAATGATCGATTTCATAATCGTTTCATCTGATCTGAGGCCGTATGTTTTGGACACTCGGTGAAGAGAGGGGCAGAGCTGTCAACCGATCACCATCTGGTGGTGAGTTGGGTCAGGGGTGGGGAAGACTCTGGACAGACCTGGTAAGCCCAAACGTGTAGTGCGGGTAAATTGGGAACGTCTGGAGGAGGCCCTGTCCGACAGACTTTCAACTCACACCTCCGGGCGGAGCTTTTCGTGCATCCCTGTGGAGGCTGGGGGCATTGAACCCGAGTGGACAATGTTCAAAGTTTCCATTGCTGAAGCTGCGGCGAGGAGCTGTGGTCTTAGGATCTTAGGTGCCTCAAGGGGCGGTAACCCACGAACACCGTGGTGGACACCAGTGGTCAGGGAAGCCGTCCGATTGAAGAAGGAGTCCTTCCGGGATATGTTATCTCGGAGGACTCCGGAGGCGGTTGCAGGGTACCGAAGGGCCCGGCGGGCTGCAGCCTCTGCCGTGAAAGAGGCAAAGCAGCGGGTGTGGGAGAAGTTTGGAGAAGACATGGAGAAGGACTTTCGGTCGGCACCAAAGTGTTTCTGGAAAACTGTTCGCCACCTCAGGAGGGGGGAAGCGGGGAACCATCCAAGCTGTGTACAGTAAGGATGGGACACTGTTGACCTCCACTGAGGAGGTAATAGGGCGGTGGAAGGAGCACTTTGAGGAACTCCTGAATCCGACTAATACGCCCTCTATGTTAGAGGCAGAGCTGGAGGATAACGGGGATTGTCGCCGATTTCCCAGGCGGAAGTCACTGATGTAGTCAAACAACTACACAGTGGCAAAGCCCCGGGATTGATGAGATCCGTCCAGAAATGCTCAAGGCTCTGGGTGTGGAGGGGCTGTCCTGGTTGACACGCCTCTTCAACATTGCGTGGAAGTCTGGGACGGTGCCAAAGGAGTGGCAGACTGGGGTGGTGGTTCCTCTTTTTAAAAGGGGACCAGAGGGTGTGTGCCAATTACAGGGGTATCACACTTCTCAGCCTCCCTGGTAAAGTCTACTCCAAGGTGCTGGAAAGGAGGGTTCGGCCGATAGTCGAACCTCGGGTTGAGGAGGAACAATGCGGATTCCGTCCTGGTCGTGGAACAACGGACCAGCTCTTCACTCTCAAGAGGATCCTGGAGGGAGCCTGGGAGTATGCCCAACCGGGTACATGTGTTTTGTGGATTTGGAGAAGGCGTATGACCGGGTCCCCCGGAGATACTGTGGGAGGTGCTGCGGGAGTATGGGGTGAGGGGGTCTACCAGGGCCATCCAATCTCTGTATGACCAAAGTGAGAGCTGTGTCCGGGTTCTCGGTAGTAAGTCGGACTCGTTTCAGGTGAGGGTTGGCCTCCGCCAGGGCTGCGCTTTGTCACCAATCCTGTTTGTAATATTTATGGACAGGATATCGAGGCGTAGTCGGGGTGGGAGGGGTTGCAGTTTGGTGGGCTGGGGATCTCATCGCTGCTCTTTGCAGATGATGTGGTCCTGATGGCATCATCGGCCTGCGACCTTCAGCACTCACTGGATCGGTTCGCAACCGAGTGTGAAGCGGTTGGGATGAGGATCAGCACCTCTAAATCGGAGGCCATGGTTCTCAGCAGGAAACCGATGGAATGCCTTCTCCAGGTAGGGAATGAGTCCTTACCCCAAGTGAAGGAGTTCAAGTACCTTGGGGTTTTGTTCGCGAGTGAGGGGACAATGGAGCGGAGATTGGTCGGAGAATCGGCGAGCGCGGGTGCGGTATTGCATTCAATCTATCGCACCGTTGACGAAAAGAGAGCTGAGCCAGAAGGCAAAGCTCTCGATCTACCGGTCAGTTTTTGTTCCTACCCTCACCTATGGTCATGAAGGCTGGGTCATGACCGAAAGAACGAGATCCAGGGTACAAGCGGCCGAAATGGGTTTCCTCAGGAGGGTGGCTGGCGTCTCCCTTAGAGATAGGGTGAGAAGCTCAGTCATCCGTGAGGAGCTCGGAGTAGAGCCGCTGCTCCTTTGCGTCGAAAGGAGCCAGTTGAGGTGGTTCGGGCATCTGGTAAGGATGCCCCCTGGGCGCCTCCCTAGGGAGGTGTTCCAGGCACGTCCAGCTGGGAGGAGGCCTCGGGGAAGACCCAGGACTAGGTGGAGGGATTATATCTCCAACCTGGCCTGGGAACGCCGATCCCCCCAGTCGGAGCTGGTTAATGTTGCTCGGGAAAGGGAAGTTTGGGGTCCCCTGCTGGAGCTGCTCCCCCCGCGACCCGACACCGGATAAGCGGACGAAGATGGATGGATGGATGGAGATGGATGGATGAAAATGGGTCCCACAGACCCAAACACCCACACAAGGGTTAAGTTTACAGAACACCATTGTGGGTTCACAAAATGACACTAAGTTTCCCTAACCGCAGACAAAGAGCTCAGGTCACCAAAGTCTATGTCAGATTATGAAC
>NC_041346.1:30998122-31008122 GCF_004354835.1 Perca flavescens
CTTGTTTCAGTTTAACCTAATTCCCACATTTCCTCCTTTGACTTTAATATCGTTTTGTTAGATCGTTTGTTCATTCATTCATTCATACAGTAGGCTAGGCTAGTGTTGTAGGGGTGAACTAGCCAGCTAGCAAACTGCACACGATGGCAGACAATACTAATATTGTCGACCTGATTTTGGCGAAGCCATTTGAAAGTCTTCCTTATGAGGAGAAACTTAGAATTAAACAGCAGGGTTAACACTTGATTGACAGATTGATTTAGTGCAAAAGACAGGACAAAGTAACAGGTCTGTTCAGCTCTACTGGCATGACAAAGTTAGCTGGCTGTGCTGTGACAAAGAAAATATACTGCTGGCCATTCCTCTTGATGAAACCTTCCCATGGATATTATAAATTATTATAATAATGATATTATTATTATATACTTACATTATTGCATTAATATTATATATATATATATATATATATATATATATATATATATATATATATATATATATATATATATATATATAATATTAACATAAATAAATGGACAATTTGTATGATGTAGGCCAAAAATGAGCTTCCCCTCTTTGAATGACCACCAGCCGCCACTGGTCTGAACGTAGCCTTATAGACAAGAAGTGTGCAAGCCGGTTCACTGTAAGAAGTTCACTTTTTGTTTTACTTATATGATAAACTGTGTAATATTTAGCACCCTACATTTCCGTTGAGTGAATTATTAAATTCAGGGACTGAAGTTGCAACATTTAATAAGACAAGTGTCTTCTTTAAATCTCTCCTTTTATCATTGAAAACATGTATGTTTATGCTTATTTTAAGCACTGTATGAACAGTGCTATATAAATAAATTGCCTTGCCTTTGTTGTTATTTTTTATGATTACTTTTCCTTTTCTCTCTTTCTTTACTCTTTCTTTTTCTCTTATTTGATTGTTCCTTTCTTCTGTCCCTTTTTCAAGTTGTATTGAATGCTACAGATTGTTGAATTATTCTAGGGAACCCAACATGCCGAGCCCCTGGACGGGTTTCTGGGTTTTTACGTTATCGAAATACGTAAAATAAATTTTACGAAATCCAAATCAAATCAGCCTTGGCTGTCGGAAGAACGACAGCCAAGGCTGATCGCGTCTTGTTTCTCTTTTTTTTGTCCAGATCTATCCTCCGATCAACGTGCTGCCGTCCCTCTCTCGTCTCATGAAGTCTGCCATCGGGGAGGGGATGACCCGTAGGGACCACTCGGATGTCTCCAACCAGCTCGTAATCTCACACACACGCGCACATACACACACACACACACACACACACACACATATACACACACACACACACACACACACACACACACACATATACAAGATTTGGGCTACTTTTCCTGCATTTTTGCCAGGTTATTTTGATGGTTTTGACACTTTTTTAACATATATTTTGTCGCTTTTTTAAACGTTTTTGTGACGTGTGTGTGTGTGTGTAGTATGCGTGCTACGCCATAGGGAAGGACGTCCAGGCCATGAAGGCGGTGGTGGGGGAGGAGGCTCTGACGGCTGACGACCTGCTCTATCTGGAGTTCCTCACCAAGTTTGAGAAAAACTTCATCGCCCAAGGTACACTGGGGCAATCAAACGGCCCATTTGCGCGTCATCCTGTTGTGGTCTTTAAAAGTACTCAGGGTGACCTCTGATGCACAGAAAGTTAAGCTTAAGTCATACAAATAGTTTAGGCTTTCATGGCATAGAGGTGCGTTGTTTGAAGGTTGTGAGATTAGGAGAGGAAGTTGCTCCACAGTTTCTGTCTAAAAAACACAGGAGAGAATAAAGACACAGGGAAAACTTAGATCAGGGTTCATTTTCAGATGAGATCTTGGTGGACCAGCTCTGACTTAAATATCTGTTGCCAGGGAAACTTAGTCTCTGTTTGTGAATCCACAGCTGTGTTGTAATAGCCGGGTTGACACCAGACCCTTCTCAGCTGTAACTGAGAGTGGGTCTGTGGGAAGCTTCATTCACAGCGCATTTCCAAAGGGCCGTCACCAACGGACGTGGCTCAAATGCCTCTGGGCGCAATTGGATAGTCCTTCAACCAATCAGACCAACGATCAGGGTGACGTAGCAGCGTCAGCAGCATCAACGGGCTGCTGCGCTTCGGTGGCCGTCATGTTGAATGTGAAGAAGAAGCTGCTCGCCGTCGCTGCGCTATCGTCATCGTGTACAGCCAGACTCAGCGGTTTTGATTGGTGCCTCAATTTGGAAAAACTGGAAATGGGCTTGATTGGGCTCTTGGCCAGACTGACTTGCAGAGCAAATCTCAAATTTGCCGGAAGTTCGTCAGGATTTTCCCAGGCTGGTGTTGTAACCTCTTTTGCTGGACTTCAGTAAATTTGCTTAACTGAACTCTTCGTCTCAGATTGATCCTAGTCCATCCATCCATCTTCATCCGCTTATCCGGTGTTTGGTCGTTGGGGGAGCAGCTCCAGCACGGGACCCCAAACTTCCCTTTCCCGAGCAACATTAACCAGCTCTGACTGGGGGATCCCGAGGCGTTCCCAGGCCAGGTTGGAGATATAATCCCTCCACCTAGTCCTGGGTCTTCCCCGAGGCCTCCTCCCAGCTGGACGTGCCTGGAACACCTCCCTAGGGAGGCGCCCAGGGGGCATCCTTACCAGATGCCCGAACCACCTCAACTGGCTCCTTTCGACGCGAAGGAGCAGCGGCTCTACTCCGAGCTCCTCACGGATGACTGAGCTTCTCACCCTATCTCTAAGGGAGACGCCAGCCACCCTCCTGTGGAAACCCATTTCAGCCGCTTGTACCCTGGATCTCGATCTTTCGGTCATGACCCAGCCTTCATGACCATAGGTGAGGGTAGGAACGAAAACTGACCGGTAGATCGAGAGCTTTGCCTTCTGGCTCAGCTCTCTTTTCGTCACACCGGTGCGATAAATTGAATGTCATCCGCACCCGCTGCGCCGATTCTCCGACCAATCTCCCGCTCCATTGTCCCCTCACTCACGAACAAAACCCCAAGGTACTTGAACTCCTTCACTTGGGGTAAGGACTCATTCCCTACCTGGAGTAGGCACTCCATCGGTTTCCTGCTGCGAACCATGGCCTCAGATTTAGAGGTGCTGATCCTCATCCCAACCGCTTCACACTCGGTTGCGAACCGATCCAGTGAGTGCTGAAGGTCGCAGGCCGATGATGCCATCAGGACCACATCATCTGCAAAGAGCAGCGATGAGATCCCCAGCCCACCGAACCGCAACCCCTCCCCACCCCGGCTACGCCTCGATATCCTGTCCATAAATGCTACAAACAGGATTGGTGACAAAGCGCAGCCCTGGCGGAGGCCAACCCTCACCTGAAACGAGTCCGACTTACTGCCGAGAACCCGGACACAGCTCTCACTTTGGTCGTACAGAGATTGGATGGCCCTGAGAAGAGACCCCCTCACCCCATACTCCCGCAGCACCTCCCACAGTATCTCCCGGGGGACCCGGTCATACGCCTTTTCCAGATCCACAAAACACATGTAGACCGGTTGGGCATATTCCCAGGCTCCCTCCAGGATCCTTGCGAGAGTGAAGAGCTGGTCCGTTGTTCCACGACCAGGACGGAATCCGCATTGTTCCTCTTCAATCTGAGGTTCGACTATCGGCCGAACCCTCCATTCCAGCACCTTGGAGTAGACTTTACCAGGGAGGCTGAGAAGTGTGATACCCCTGTAATTGGCACACACCCTCTGGTCCCCCTTTTTAAAAAGGGGAACCACCACCCCGGTCTGCCACTCCTTTGGCACTGTCCCAGACTTCCACGCAATGTTGAAGAGATTGATCCTTGTGTTCTTGTAAACTTAAGTCCAATTAAAGAAGGCGCAGGAATTAATTAATAGGAGTCAGATTTGACAAGCCTTAGTGACTCATTTGGACAAATTTCCGCAACACTACCCTCAAGCAAATATCAGAATAGTGGATTATATAAAATAGCATAGAATGCGGATATAAACGCATTACCTGTTCATGAGAATGCGTTGCCATGAAAACAAGAATGAAATAGCTTTCAGTGTGGTATTAAAAACCTTTAAAAAACATGTGAACCCATCACCGTGTCAGCAGTAGGGTTTGGTATCATTTGGATTTTTACAACTCCAATGCCAAACCGTTACTTTTAAAACCAGTCCGATTCCTAAACCGATTCTTTAAAGGCGCGATCACGTGCAGTGAATGGTTAATATGCTTTTACCTCCATTTTGGTGAGCCCAGAAGGAAAGTATGGCATTTTAAAAGTAGCCTACATTTGGTTAGCTAGCTAACGGTAGACTACAGAGAATGTGTAATATTTTTACGTCCGTTTCGGAGCGACAGAGGGAAAATATTTCAGTCGACACATTAAGTGGAACCGAAATGAGGAACTGAAATTTGTTCTAATCCGGTCCGATTTCTGGCCGTTGCGTAGGAACTGGTTCCCTAGTGGAACTGGGTTTCGGTACCCAACCGTAGTCAGCAGTAAGTGGGTTAACTGATGTGTGTTTGTGTGTCCAGGCGCCTACGAGAACCGCAGTGTGTTTGAGACTCTGGACGTCGGATGGCAGCTGATGAGGATCTTCCCCAAAGAGATGCTGAAGAGGATTCCTCAGAGCACCTTGGCTGAGTTTTACCCGCGAGAAGCTAAACGTTAACCAAACACACACTCGCTTTCAGTTTCCCCCGCGAAAAACCAAACATTAACTGAACAAATTCACACACTCGTCTCCACCGGTTGTGCCGCTTCCATCTGTTGTCTCAGACTACATTTACATTGATACGTTTTGGTTTGAAAAGGAATATATTCTACTACATTTCTCCCTCTCATTCCCCCTGCTCTGGTGTTTCCTCCTCTCATTCCCCCTGCTCTGTTGTCCCCCCCCCTCTCATTCCCCCTGCTCTGGTGTGGACAGAGATCGCTTTTGTCTCAAACTGCCTTAAAAAATGAAAGCTTTTTCTGCTTTTTTTTAAAACAATTTTGTCTCATTTAAAAAGAGTTTGGCGCCGTTTCTGGTTAAAAACGTCTGAATGAATGATGATGACATTTTGAATATTGTGTCATGCCTATCATTTGCAAATGATGCGACATAAAGTCAACAGATAAAGAAAAATAATTCACATAACTTTCACAACCAGCCTTTCAAACCTTCATGTCTTAACGTTAACCTCCTGGAGGAGTCACAGGAAAAGCTCATTAAATAGTCCATCTTGCCTCTTTTTCCCACGCTTCGGAGTTAAAGTCAGCAACAACAACATTTTGGGAAACATGCTTCTTTCCCTTTCTGGCGGTCCGGCACAACCCCCCCTGCAGAAACCCTCATCTTGATTTTACCGACTTAATTAATTTAACTAGTTGAATATCTTTGATTTTACTTCTTACTATTGATACATTAGTTGTGCTTCTATTCTATCTATTGTTTTTATTAATGTGTGTAAGGTGTCCTGAAAGGCGGCAACAAATGAAATGTATTATTATTATTATTATTATTATTATTATTGTAAGAGACCCAAATCCACATACGGAGGCAGGTTTCCAAAACACAGGATTTTCATTCTGCATAGGCGTAATTTCAAAATTAATTAAAATAATCAAAACTGGCCATGCAACAACCCCCTCTGACCCCCCCACCCAAAAACAAACAAAACAAACAACAACAACATAAACAATTTCCTTCACATAAATAAAGACATTTGCAGCATAAATTGCTGCAAAAACATTCCCCAGAATGCAGAAAATTATGAGTTTGATGTGATATGATTTTGCTCAAAAGTGGAGAACTCAACCCCTCCCCCATGTTGAACCCCAGGTTACGCCCTTGCACCCCGGAGACTAGTGTTCATGTCCCAGAATGGCTTATTTGAACTTTTTTCTAATCTTAACCAAGTTGCTTTGGTGCCTAAACCGGTTCCGTAACGGCTGCTGATTTGCAGCGTTAAATAGAACGTATTATCATATTTCATTGAGCTATAGTATGAATTCTTTTAATCTTGTGCCAGAAGATTGAAGTGTTTGATGTTGTCTGTGAATGTGTTATCTTTTAAAAGTCTGTAAAAGATGTTGAATGTATTCATGTTTTGAGCAGCTTGCATGCGTCGTCGTTGAATTTTTTCCTGTCGGTGCCTCTAGTGAAATATGATATAAAAGCTGCTGTGATCAGATTTGTTGTTTAAATATCGGCTTCAGAATGAAGTATTAACGGGTTATTCATTGGACAAGAATCATTTAATATTTGTTCCTGAAATGCATATAAATAAATAAATAAACACATCATCTGCAAACACTACGTTTCAAGTCTTTACTACATTCAGTGCTGGATAGTTTTATTTATATTAATATGTTTTATAATCCACGTTACAAAGTGCTTCACAAAACAGAAAAAAAAGAAATAGGTAAACATATATATATGTATGTGTATATATATTATATTCAAATATATTTACACACATATGATATATAATATATATGTATGTATATATTTTGTCACGTTTTTCCAAGTTTTTGTCACTTTACTGGACGTTTATTTATATATATAAATAAACGTCCAGTAAAGTGACAAAAACTTGAAAAAACGTGACAAAATATATATATATATATATATATATATATATATATATATATATATATATATATATATATATATATATATATATATATATATATATATATATTTGTGTGTGTGTATATGTATATATATATTTGTGTGTGTGTATATGTATATATTATAAACATGTGTGCAAAACGTAAAAGTAGTATGAAAAGAAAATACATTATACGTCATTTTGACACTTTGGGCCCAATTTGGACATTTTCACTTAGGGGTGTACTCACTTTTGTTGCCAGCGGTTTAGACATTAATGGCTGTGTGTTGAGTTATTTTGAGGGGACAGCACATTTACACTGTTATACAAGCTGGACACTTAATACTTTACATTGTAGCAAAGTGTAATTTCTTCAGTGTTGTCCCATTAAATGATGGAATGTAATATTTACTAAAATGTGAGGGGTGTACTCACTTCTGTGAGATACTCTGTTTCCCAACGATTTTGTCCGTCTGTCTTTACCTCTGTCTGTCTGTCTGTCTGTCTATGTCTCTATGTCTGTCTTTTTCTCTGCTGGTTAAATATCCCGCTGTGGATTCCTCTGTGGTTTGAACTCCTGTGTATGTTAATGTTTGTATTTGTGCAGTGGTGGAATTGATTGAATGTACTCAGCACATTAGTACATTTCTAGGCCTGAGTATAGGCTCATTTTGATGCACGTCTCATTAACTTTTTACATTTTATGTTGCTTCCTAAAGTTGTCTTTTCTCGTGTGAATTGCAGTGAGTTTTTTCAGTTTTGTCAACGTTTTAATACATTGCTTTTTGTTCATATTTATTGGTAGTTTTATTAATAGACACCACAGCAGAGTAAACTAGTCTGAAATAGCGGTGTGAATGCTGTGTGTTGGAAGGCTGACACTACCCAGAACGTGTGAAAGAGGTGGAACATTTTAAAGTCCGAAAGGTGTTTCTCAGTTAATGTATGAACTAGCAGATAGCAGTTAAAAATGTATGAATTTGTGTCAAATAAAAAAAAAATTCTGTCCATTCACTTGATGGATGCCTTCAGCATTCACACAAATAAACTGATGTACAGTAGTTCAGAGTGACTAGTTTTTTACTTTTTAATGTAAAACCTAAAGTTGCAACAGAGGGGTTCAGTGTCTCAGATTATTTCAGATGGCATCCAGAGAATAAGAGAGTTTATTTAACCCTTGTGTTGTCTTCCCATCGACCAACAGCAACTTTTAGTTTTGCTGGGTTAAAATGTAAAAAAAACATTTCAGCGTTTTGATCGTCTTTTTTTGACACTTTTGTCACTTTTTTAGAGGTTTCTGTCAATATTTTTCTGCACTTTTTGATGTTTTTTTTAAACTTTTCCCATATTTTTGTCACTTTGCCTGACGTTTTTGAAGATTTTTGTCACTTCTCTGGACATTTTTGTCACTTTTTTCCAAGTTTTTGTCACCTTTTTCATCAATTTTTCAAAAGAAATTTAATAAAACACCTAAATTCAATGAAAGTAGTAAACTGATCATTTATTTCACTTGTGAAGAGCGTCGTATATGGAACCATCCACGTAATTTTGTTTTAAAATTTGGTTGAAAGAAACCCACACTTCTGATATAGAAACTTTTTGAAAATGGGTCAGATTTGACCCGAAGACAACAGGAGGATTAAACATAAAGGGACATAGGACAAGGACGGTGTAGTTCTGCAGATGCCCACAGAGAGATGCTGTTGTCCTGTGAGAGTTTCCTCTCTGGTTTGATCCTCCCACTGTGATCCAGTAATACATTATACACACTCTCCACCAGGTCATGCATGAAAGTTCAACATAAAGACGAGAGTCAGAAGGGGGTTAAGTGCCAGAAGCGTCTGACAGAGAACGGCATTTCAGTGTTTCTTCAGAGGAGCTTTATGAAAGATAAAAAAAGATCCAGTGCAGCTACAGTACATTCAGAAACACATCCAGAGGTAAAGCAGCCTCTCAAGGGTTGGAATGGTGCTTCTCTCTGTGTTTCTGTGCATAACCGCAATGTGTTGAAGCTTTTCGAGAGGAATTTATCTCTGAAGAGACAGAAAAGAAACGTTTCTAATACCATATAGACCTTCTTCACGGCAGACATGTTGACATGTCATAGTAGGAAAAGCACAGGTGTATTCAAAACCATTAATGATGGCTACATTCCACTTAGGAGAGGTCCTGGTATTAAACAATTAATGATGGCTACATTCCACTTAGGAGAGGTCCTGGTATTAAACAATTAATGATGGCTAAATTCCACTTAGGAGAGGTCCTGGTATTAAACCATTAATGATGGCTTCATTCCACTTAGGAGAGGTCCTGGTATTAAACCATTACTGATGGCTGCATTCCACTTAGGAGAGGCCCTGGTATTAAACCATTAATGATGGCTGCATTCCACTTAGGAGAGGTCCTGGTATTAAACAATTAATGATGGTTGCATTCCACTTAGGAGAGGTCCTGGTATTAAACCATTACTGATGGCTACATTCCACTTAGTAGAGGTCCTGGTATTAAACCATTACTGATGGCTACATTCCACTTAGTAGAGGTCCTGGTATTAAACCATTAATGATGGCTGCATTCCACTTAGGAGAGACCCTGGTATTGGGCAGCTGACTCACTGAAATATCTTACTGGGACACTTGATGGAACTGAGCCATCGTTAAGGTTATTAATTTCAGCTGTGCTTTTCCTACTATGACAAGTCAACATGTCTGCTGTGGAAAAGGTCTTATAAATGTGCATTCTCATGCTCATGAACGCTTTCGTATGATATACAAGTTTTATGATATCCTACGACATAAGTAGGGCTGGATCCGATTATTCAAGTATTCGTTTGTTGGGTAGGATTTTGATTTTCAATTTTGGGATTCACATATTCAGTAAAAAAACAGTTTGCCACAGCTGACAGTTTGAGAGGCGATGCGACAAGCGGGCGCAATCCCGTGAAACTGTCACGTTGGTGCTCGTCACTCGTACGCGCCAGCCTGCTGCTAGAGTTGAATTGTGTTGAGCTTGTCCCTACGCGAGCGACGTGCAAATCAATGAACAAGAGACTGATTCTTCTGTTTGTGAGTTCACTAAAACATAAGCCTGTTTTCTAAACACGGTACCCAAGCCTAGCAACCCTAGCCTTTGCAGCTGTCGCTGTGGTCCTGCTCCGCGACCTGTGAAGCCCTGTGAAGCCCTGCTATGCCCTGCTATGCCATTAACTACTACAACTACTATTTCTAGTCATAGTTCCATTATCTTTATTACGCCACTGTTCATCACACCCCCAACCGGCACCGTCAGACAAGACAAGAAGTCTGGGTCTGTCCCATGTTTCTTCCTGAGAGGGAGTTTTTCCTCGCCACTGTCGCACTGAATGCTTGCTCTTGGGGGAATTTACTGGAATTGTTGGGTC